>NW_027108122.1:3248152-3259665 GCF_000696795.3 Halyomorpha halys
TTAAGTAGAACCCAAAAACAAAAAATTCACATACATAATGGTGGTTTGATTCTGTACAGAAAAGGGAAGGAATTGATATTTGATTTTTTTGCTAAAACCTAACGGAAGGAGGCTTTCAAGTTCTTGATTATTCCTGATTTTTGTATATCATCCACCTAATAGACTACAGATTGTCCAGAATTTCAGAACTGCTCTCTCATTCAACAAGCTTTATGACTATATCAATTAAGTTGAGGTACATCACAGAATAAGTTATGATCCGTCTACAATAAAAAAATCTAAGGTAATGTAAAATTCTATCTTCTCATATTAAGAGGGATTTTTCACAAATTAATGATGTCTAGTTCTCATTTTGTGGTAAAAAATACTTTTAGTGCGTCTAGAGAATTCTTCAATTTTTTATCGTATCAAAAATTGTTTATATACCAAATAGCGGAAATCGGAATCTTCTTGGTCAATCTGAATTTCATATATAACACGATGTATTTATAATTGTTTAAATAAATTCGGGTGGCATTTGGTCCAGAGTATGTGAGATTAATGTAGCTTTCAAGTTGATCCAGGAAAATGTGGAAAAAAATTCATTCTCTCTGGGAAGTGACACCACTTTGGAATGTTTATTTTTATGTTATTAATATAATGATGATAATAATGCTTATTAATTATTTTCTCAAAAATGAAATAACAATAATGCGAAAAATGTAGTGTACAAAAGAAATCGTTATAAAATTGAAAAATAAGTTAATTAATTTTGTTAAAAAGTTTCACATAAAAAACTACTTTTATTTTCAGATCCCCCTTCATACAAATCTTCAACAATGACGAAATAAAAAAAAAAACACAGTATTGAAACATTTCTCATGCTGCAAAGAGTAAATTAGTTTCCTCATTAACCCTAATTTGAAACCTTTATTATTTGTATATACTTTAACCAAATTTAAATGTTATGGTACTATTGGAAAGATGAATTTTCTCTCATTCTGATGATAGCAATTAAGTATAGTTATAAATTTCAATATGATGAAAAGTCTGTCACACGGTATCTGAACTTTCCGAAGTACATTGTTCTATACCTCAAATTCATATTCATCTACCGAAATTGTCAAAGTGCCCGATTTATTCCAATTGGTATAGTATAAAATCTGTTTGGAACCATAAAAAAATTGATCGATTGGGTATCTTTGGTGTCCTCCGAAAGGTTTTCTTGTTTTTTTCGACAAAACTTGAATTGCGCTTCGTGACTTTGCGAAAATCCAGTACGTGACGGAAGAACAGGGAGTTCATTTTCGATTTCAACTCATCCAAAAATAGAAAGATCAGCCAACACTATCTATAAATTTCAAAAATTCTTTTTTTTTAAGCCTGAGTTACTTTTTTACTTTGATATTTTGTTTTTGATTGATACCTCTGTATATTAAATTGGAAATAATAAATTTAATTTTATTGTTTCAGGTAAGTCCCGTCTCCATTAATCATTGACGCTTTCTTCATTGAGTGAGTATAAGAATAATAATACATTTATTACAAAAATAATTTAGTATTGTCTTATAGTTGATCTAATATTTTCTTCTGCTTAAATGGTTTTATGCATAAGATACGTTTAATGTTGCTCTAATGACTTCATAACTTGGGTATTCCAGCATTTTAAATACCTGAACTGATTGTTTATTAAAAATTTATTATCAAAATTAAAAATACTTTTAAAACAAATCACAATCATAATGTAAATATTTTAGTTTGTTTCGACGGCAGTTGTTTACGATCTGCTGTAGCTCAAAATTTTCTTTAGCAAATGAATGAAAATATATTTATAATAATACAAAAATTAAAATTAGATTGTAAAATGTTCATATTATTGGTTTCCATAAGATTAACTAAATTAAATTAATGAATTAATTTTCATAAAAAATATTTAATTTATTACTGATGCATTAAATTTAATTGCTTTTATGTAGTTGAGTGGGCTTGTGGCTTAATATTTTCAACAGGAAAAATATTATTCATTATGAAAAAATTAATATAACTCCCCCTGTTTTTAATATCCCAAAACTCCAGGTTTAACTTACACCACATTTGCATTTAACTGTTCAATTAATGTTAAATATTGTTGTTGCTGTTTATTAGCTGACCGTTGAAAGTATGTGATGTCCTAAGGTCTTTGGCTAGACTGACCGCATACTAACTAGGTCAGCCACTCAAAGACAAATAAGAGCTTGATTATTTTTAATATGATTGCAAAGATTAATTTTTTGTTAATTTTACTATCGTTAATGTTTTATTAAGTTTGAATAATATATATTTTAGACAAAAATAACTCAGAGTAAAGTATTGAATGCAAATTTTTACATTCTTTTGTTTTTTTCTCATTAGAATTCAAGGACACTTAGGCAAGGACACTTATTTTGTGGATTTTAATTTGTTTTCCGATTTATTTTCATTAGCGGTATTATGTTGTTGTATTTTTATTTTATTTTTCTATTTGAGATTTTCTACTAATATGGTTTTCTTTAATTTTATTATCCTCTATAATTTTTCTTTATTTCTCTTTGACTACAACAATTTTTTCCCTGTTACCGTATTCTAGGCTTTCGATCACTTCCTTGCACCTTCTTGCATTTAGTTTCATCCGCACTCATTTAATTGATCTTTGCTTCGCTATTATTTTTACAAACTACATTAATTCTTCCCCTTTATTGGTGTTTTTCTAATGGGTAGATTCTCCACAATACTGTATCAAGCCATTGTTGTTAAATTCATATCACATTTATTATTTAATATATTTTTAAATTTCAATAAATAAATTTAAACAAACATCTTTTCCTTACATGGACGTAATGATGTCCCTGTTAAATCCCATCAGTTTCCCGTCTGGATTTTCTGGTTTCCATTTCCTTGAAGTAAAAATCAGATACTAACTGTCTTTTTGTCTAGTCTATTTATTGTTTAATAGTCGAAAGAATGTTTGTTGTGTATTTTCTGATATATTTTTCCTATTTGACGTTTCTAATTCATTTTTGTAACTAAATGTTATAGAATTATTCATGGACATGGTTGGGTGGTTATTTAAAAATAACTAGATGTACACTTATGATAAATTCTGTTAACCATTCAATTGTAAATTACTATATTTTTTTTAGTTACTTAAGTATAAACTATATGTTAGTTATAAATTTATATGATTTTTGATTACCATTAGGAGTTCTAGATAGTTCTTGTTTCAATTCAATTATTCGTTTATAACTTTTATTTTATTTCGCAAAACCTCTGATTATGTTATATTTTGATAAATTTCAAACATATTGTATTGATTTTTTTTCCTATTTCATTTAATTTTTTTTTTAATGGTCATTAAAATCTTATTGATTAATACCCTAATATCTAGTGATGAACAATTGCTAAGGCTATTAAAGGACTAATATAATATATAACGCTAGACGTTAGTATGGAAACCAATACATGCAAACATCTTGTTAATAAAAAAAAATACAACTCCTATTTGCCACCTAACACTGCGAAATTGATACCTATTGATGAGAGACGCCTGTTTTTCGACCTAGAAGACCAAAAAAGGTATCAGTGAATGGAGATAAAATCTGTTTTATAGTATCTGCAAAGCTCTTAGCTTAATTAAACAGGTATTAGGTTTCTAATTTAATGGGCTACAGATACGTTCTTTGTAAATAAGCAATTATGCTAATGGGCTAAAAATACCTTCTTTGTGAGTAACTCATAATGTTAATTAAGTTTATACAAAATCATAATGAAACTTTTTTTATAACCCCTATTATTACCTGGTATATTAATAAAATAATTCTTTTACTTTGATATATTTGACTAATATTGATATAAATTAAAAAATTTTTACGTTTTTTATGCCCTAACTTCCTAAATTTTAAGATTATGTAATTCTTCAAGACGATGTTAGAATTATAATTTTTTTTATTTTCAATTAGAATTGTATTAAGTGTAATTAATTTCTTCTTTTAATATTCTGTAAACGTTCTAACTTTTTCATCATCTTTCGATTGCAATTTTTGACCATAGTAGCGGAGCGTCAAACAAATTTTCCCCTCGTCCTGTCCGTTCGAATATTGATGGGTTTGGTCCTGTCCAATCAACCTATTTTTACAAAGCTGGTCCCATAAAAGTCAATTTAGTGTAGATTGATCTTTAAAATGGAATTTTAATATTTTTTTTTTTTTTTTTTGTGGCCTTTTAGGAGAGTGTTAGCCTGTGTTACTAGGGTGTTGCTACTAAAATTTGTTGAATCGGGAAAAAGTGAAAATTCGTCCAGATTTTCCATATTATTTTAATTTTTTCAAGTATATTAAAAAATAATTTGCTTCCTTAGTACCAAGAGTGCCAAGAAGCATGGCATTCTTGCAGGAAATAAAAACAAATATCCTAATAATCAATTTTTTAATCAAATTTTAAATAACCAATAAATCGTTATTCCGTCTGCTAAATTTTTGTATTCATTGCAAAAATCTTGACACCATTCGTATTTAAAGAAGCCGGTTTACCTTACACCTGCTAGTTCTATAACCTTCCCCGCCCATTGAGTAACCTTGTATTGTGTCATGGCTCCGCTTAAATGACTGGTTTGTTTGGCATACTTCTATATCAGTATATTCAATACATTATTTTAATAATATAGATGAATAATATATATTAATATACTAATAATAATATTATTTGAGGTATGCAACACAAAGTGTTAAAGCATTTTAAGTATCTGTAAATAACTAAAAATTCAATATCTCGCTAATGATGTGGACAGAAAAAGAAAAAATATTATAAATGTAGGCCAGAAATACCATAGAAATTTTACACCGAAAGTCTAAAACAAGACTAACCAAATACAGTAAGTACATTTGAAAACTATCAGTTATAACAATTTTACTCCTGTTTTTCTTCAGTTTCTGTTTGAATGGCCTTCCCATATACATTCGGCATGTCTTCTTTGTTCGCTGTTGATCGCATTAATGTAATCTCATATTTATCTAGTTTATTCTATTTTTTTTTTTATAACTATTGATCGGTGGTACAATTGGGTGCCGAGCCCTGGTCTATACCAGTCCCTACTCGTGTTCTTTTGGTCCTCTTCGGTTTTTTTATTTTGGTTGTTTGGAATTTATCTTCCTAATAATTAAATAATTCAGAATCCTTTGTCGTTTTATTTCCTGAAAAATGGGAAATTGTTTGCGTTGCAAATTTTTTTCATATTTCATGAAGAGAGAGAAAACCTTCGTTAATGGAATAGTATGGAAGGTATTTAGGTTGAGGAAAACTATACTCGTAGAAAATTCCTAAAGGGAAATAATAATAAAAAAAAGTCCTACAATTACAATTCTGAATTAATTTTCTAGAAAATATAATTTCTGAAAAGTAATAATGCGAAGTTATGAAGTAATTTATCACTTTTTACTTTTAATATTTTAATTTCTTTTTTTTTAATCGTATTGAACTAGTATTTTTATTTCTGTAAATGAACTGAACCCTATGTGTTTTGTGTTGACGAATGCATTAATAATCATATTTAATTATTTTATCTTACACTATTAAAAAAAAATGTTTATGAAATTGTCATATCTATATTAGTTAGATATTGTTATTTTTATTAATTATTAATTCGATTTTTTTTTTACAAATAAGTCAGTTTTATTTTATTTATGACTATAATTATTTAGATGCTAAAATTATTCTTTGTATTATTGAAATATATAGATAGTTAAAAAGACTGAAGAAGAGGATAATGTAGGACATAAACTATAAACTCTATATTTATCTATTTTTATTATTATCATTATTTATTTTTGTTCGTTAATTTTTTGCTTTTCTTCTTTTTAATTACGTAACTAACTTTTATTTATTTATTTCCTTGATTTATCTGAATTTTTAATAATAATAACATTAAAAATAATAAGGAGTGTCTTTTGCTTGAGACATACTCTCCTATTATAAATTGACAAAAAAAAAAAAATCCAACTGTTATAAAAAGGTCTACTGCTATAATAAGGTCCTATATGTGGTTATATAATACCTGTAATACATAAAACTTAAAAAAAAAAAAAAGAAAGAAAAAAAATAGTTGACCTGTATTTTTTTAGGTCAACTATTTTTTTTAAACTTTTATGTATTACATGTATTATAATATTTTTATCATTTACATGTATAATACAGATTAAAGATAAATATGTTATTATTATTTATTTGTATGCCTATTATGTTTGAGAATTATATAAATAAATAAACATAGTCAATATTATTTTATCACTAATGTTTATTTTTGTTTGGAGCAAGAAGCAGATTTGTTTCTTAAATTAACACTATAGCATCTATATACATAGAGCTTTAAACTAGTTCTGCTGTTATACATAAGCTAAAATTCTTATAACATATTATTATTTTTCCTTTTAAGTTTTGAACTAGACTTACATAAAATTGAGAGTAAGGTTAAGGACAAGATAAATCGAGATGTGCTTTGAAAATTTTCTATTTTTATTCGGTTCATTCATGCATTTGGCTTAGATCCATCTAGGAATGCCTCTAGGTCAGTGTTCTTGTTTCTCTGTACTCAAAGGGACTACAAGTGCAAAGCAAGCTAATATAAGTTTATTTCAGTCTTTTGCATGTTCAACTTTCAAAGCTTTAGACTGTTTTTAATAATGCTCTGGAGTGTATTAGACTGTTTTATTACAGTGCTAAAGTACTCTTTAAGTTTTTTTTTCACACAGATTACTAACCTTGTGATTTATAAATATAATATTTTATGGTTATTTTTGTGGGATTTAGATATTGACTCCAGAAATCTGAGAATAATAATTTGTTGCCAAGTGATAATAATTTGTTAAGGACATTCCTAATAAAGAGGTCACATGAAAATCATTCATTATTTTCACTGCAATGTAGAAATTATTTATTTATATAGGATATACGTTTTAATTTTGTTCTAAATTTGCAATGATAAATGTGTAGTAGAAAAAACCCTTGTGTGAATTAGCTCACGTAAAGGTATTGTACATATTAGATAACGAAATATTTTATAATGTAAAAATATTTATTAGAACAAAGGGTTTCTTAACTAATTATTTAACACTATAAAGTACAGAGTACAATTTAAGATTAATAACTGTCTATTATTATTATTATTATTATTGGCGCGACATTATTATTATTATTATTATTGGACCGTAGAGGCCCAAGATTTATTGCTTCGTACGTGCATTTCCTGACGTGGTTTTTGCATAGGGTGGGTTCGTCACAAACACGCCTATTTTTTGTGAGTGCCACCCGTTGGCTAACGGGCCTCACAAATGCTCGGGGAAGCTGTGAGTGAGTTTTGTATAATGTTTATGCTTGAAAAAACTTCGGGTGGGGCCAGGGCTGGAATTCACAACCTTTGGGTTGGTAGACAGGCGCGTTGCCACGCTGCTACCAGCCCCCCCCCAAAAAAAATCTTTGTCTATTACAGTGTATTATACATCGCTGTGATACAACTAATGGGAGGTTTAGCTCAGAACTGAATAGTAGTGAAATGGAGGAAATATGGGTTTGTTTTTGTTTTTCAAAAACGTAACCGTTCTTCCTACCAAATAGTCTGTTATCTGCGTTTGGTATTTTGTCTTATTTCTACTTATTGTTTATAATTAGTTCTTACATGTTTATGAGGTTGGAGTAACGTAAATTTAAGTTTTGTTCATCTGACTTTTTAGTGTTGGCTCGATTCTTATAGCTAGCTTCTGTAGTGATCATTGCCTTTAGATTTCTTAAGTTTTTTTTTTTGGATGGAGTTGGTATAAATCAGATCTCAAATTAGAACCTTTTATTTATTTAAATGTAAAAACTAACTTTTGAACACAAATGAGATGAAAACAAATGAAAAATATACTAGGTAAAAGCAGGGAGATTACAGTGTTACCATATCAAGGTGTATCAGATTAAACCTACGTTTCGTTTGTCTTAAGGGTATAAAATTTAAATCTCTGTCCCGTTTGTCTAAAATGGGTGGTAAGAACAGTTTGGTCAAGTTTGTCTTTGGTTTTTTTGTTATATGGTTGTAGCACTATAAACAGATTGTAAATTTGGGGATAAATAGTTTATTCATAATTAACATAAGTGACAAGTAAATGCAAATGAGTAACATAAAATACTTAAATATGGGTGTGCATCATTTTAAATCAAATAAATGATATCGAATAAATTTGTATTTTTTTACATTGCCCCGAAAGTAATGCAAGATAGCATCATAGAATGCTACATCTCGAATGAATTTTCGCACCGATAAAAAAATATTTTATTTTATAAAAGATAGTTGGGACAAGATTATTCTAGGATGATTCATTTTTTTTAATAATATAAAAATTGTATCGTTGAAAATTTTATGCTACAATAGTTTAAATAATTGTATAAATTAAATTTAAAAAAAAAAATGCCTTCAATATATTTGTTTTCGTTCTCTGAAAACAAATGCTAATTGCCATAGTGATTAATGTGTTGGTGTATTTATAAAAATGAGAAATTAGTTGACTGGGATGACCTTTGTTGGATTTTAAATTCCGCTGTGATATCAGATTCTCTAAATCACTTGCTCTTATCTTCTACCTTATTTTTATCTTATCAATTCAACAGACAGTTATGTAATTTGTTGCAATAAATGATAATAACACATATAAACATTTTTCTCTCTGGTTTTCACTTGTTTAGAGTAGCTTATATTTAAAGTTTACGTAATTTCCGAATGTATTATTTGTTATATTGATTTATTTCATGCATAGTGTTTGTTTAGTATGTATATGTTTAACAACTTGAATAAGAGAAAAACTTGTATAGTTATTAACTTTATTTTACTAATTAAATGAAAATATAAAATCTTTATGTATATCATTACTTATACTGAAATGGTATAGTTTTCTCACTCAGAAAAAAAAAACTAAATATACATTCATAAACTAATAAGAATCGATGAAATTGGCTAGAAAAATACTAAATAAAATCAATTTATCCGATAAAGACATTTATTCTATCATTTCATTTTATAAAAATAATTATAAATTTTTTTAGGAAATAAAAATTAATTACTATACTTTTGAAATGAATGAAGGAAACAGAAAAATATATGTGTTTATTAATGCTCCGACTGAATGATACATAATTTTTATCTTTATAGTATAGATTAATCAGTACCTACTACAATATAATGTTAATAACAAAAAATCGTAGAGAACTATACTTCACATTAACGTCTGAATATAAGTAGTTTTTTTTTTTTCTATATCTAGTATATTCACTTTCGAAAAATTAAATTTAAAGCTTCTCATATAGATAATTTTTTTATTGAAAATGTTGGTCTTTAACAACTTTTTAACCGGTTGAAATTTAAACATTGAAATAAAGTGAATAGGTTTAAGCTGTAATTTTATTATTTGTCACAAAAACCTTTGTTTTTTGAGAATTGGATACATTTACTGTTGACAAAAGGTCCATCATATATATTTTTTTAATGAAAAAATTGTATTTATCAATAATAAATTTCAGATATATACTGATTTTTTGGACTAATGCATTAATTTAAAATTATTATTAATTACTATTTACTGAAGAGAGGGAAATACAAAGGGCTTTAAGAAAGTCTGTTGTGTAACTATTAATAAACTTACACTGTAGTTATTACAATTTACATATCAACATTTAATAAAAATATAGATTATTTTGGCATGTGATTAATTTGTATATTCGCCCTGTTTATAAATTCTGTGGCTTATTAGAATGTTTTTTTTCATAAAATGGTATCTACGACAGTAGATTGATAGTATTTAAGATTTATTACGTCTCAGGGAGTGTAAAAAATAAAAATATCATGAGAAAAAGATGTAAATAAATAATGCGATTAAGGATATGAAGTTATGAAGTGATATCTGCGTGAAGTATAGTGGCCTCTCTCTGTAGCGAAGCAACTGATAAAGGCTTCTTACTTTCCCACCATTGTTCTTCTGGTCAGTATCTTCACCTTACTGATGAAGATAATATTGTATTTATGGCTGGAATGGAACCTCTTCCAGCCCAACTTATATAGAGGTTGATGACGCATCTACATAAAATAATCATTAAATAATATGACTAACTAAATTGATGCAATATAATGATAAATAGGAAACTTGATACTTATAAAAATAATTACTATTCTTGCATGCATAAATAAAATGGAAATTTATACTATTAAACGTCGATTTCGACAAATATTTAAACCTAAGTGCTCCATGTTTAAGCACCAACTCATCAGAGCAGTGCCAGCCTAATTATGCATTTTCAAATTATAAGTTCTAGGCGAACAGAGAAGACCCTTGAGCCGAAAAGTGATGGAGCCTGGTTGCTTTAGCTCGCGTAGATTTTTTAGGTTAGGTTTTTAGGTTAGGTTTTTTAGATTAGGTTTGTTAGATTAGGTTTTTATTAAAGTGTGCGGAAAACTACTAGGTTAAAACTACGGAAACGGACTAGGTTTTTTAGATTAGGTTTTTATTAAAGTGTGCGGAAAAATTCCTTAATCCTTTTAATTAAATTTATTTATTTTTTATTGCTTTTGCTCATTATAACTTCATTTAAATTTTATATTTTAACTTTACAGTGTTATTTTTTACAGAAAATTATCTAAACACTCAAGAATATACCAGGAAATATAAACCGTTTTAGAAGTATTAACTATATGTAAGGAATATTTCTTGATTCTATCTATTTCTCTTTCTTCTGAAAGCTGATTCCCAGTAAAACTGTTAAAATAAAACAAAATTGATTTTCTTTCTGCACTTGAAAATTTTTGATTGTAAACTTAAATAGAATCTTTTATCTTAAGAGTTTCTTTAAAATTATTTTAAATTGGTCTAATAAATTTAACTTCATCATTTATAAATATACATATCACCTATATCTTAAGCTTGTATTGCATTAATTTTTATCTAAAAATGAGTCAAATTAATGTTGAAGGATTACCCTTTGATTAACCGGCTGTCTCCATAAACCGGTGATGATTCGGTGCCAACTGCGACGGCTAATTAGGATTTTACTATGCCTATAATTAGTCACTAAAACTCTAAGATTTAGCCTATTTCATGCTTAGTTTTTCAAATACCCCTATGATTGAAAGAATTAATTATAAATCAAAATATGAAGAAAACATGACTTGTGCGTTTATTTTCACAAATTCATTTATTTGTGTAAAAATAAAATAAATGTGAAAACAATAATCAAACACTTGGTAACCTTAAGTCAGAAGCTTGTGGTGGCGGTTTTAGGAATCCAATTAGAGCGAAACTGGAGAGCGATATCATATTTTATCCAAACATAACCCAGGTAGAAGCCATTCTACTAATTTTATACAAACATAAGATAAATATCAATACTTAATACAAACAAATACAATGATTGTATAACTATAATAATGCTATATGTCACGGGTTGTCGTGTGAATTGACACATGACTGTCGTATATTAATCTAGGGGTTAGTTGTGTATATATA
>NW_027108122.1:3259715-3262734 GCF_000696795.3 Halyomorpha halys
TATATTTATGTAATATTAAATTGCGGGGTGCCGGTCAATAAAGGCATTAAAATAGTAAAAGAAAACTATTTACTTTAAACCAATGTTTCGCCCCACTTTACTGGGCTTTGTCAGGGCTGTCTGATTGGATGGAACACTGAGAACGGCTGAGTCAGTCTTCAACGGTCAATTATCATTTTCTTCCAATAATAAAGTTACTATTTATGTATTCTGTCATTTATTAAAATAAAGTTGTGATTAAGTAACTAACTGTTTATTATTCCATATTCACTGATCTTCTGCCTAATATATAACAGTTGTATTAATATTATATTCCGAAAAAAATCTCTGTACTAACAATACTTTAATAAAAAAAAGTTTAAATTATAGGCAAGATTATTCACCAATTTTAATTTTAATTTTAATTTACAGACATACTTTCCTACTTTTCGGCTTACATACCGTCTTCGTTTATAAAAAAAAAGTTTTAAAAAACTATTTTATAAAAAATAGGCGTTTATAGAAACTACCCATTGGTAGGACTCCAAAGACGTTTTTATATTAGCAGGTCTCATGGTCATCTTCTTTTCAGGCACCTCGGAGCTTTGTCAGAAATGGAAGAGAAAAATCCTGAATCCATATAGGATATGTACTAAGAAAATATAATTCGATTGGGAATATTGATCTACCTGCAATTTTAAAACAGAAATTAAAATAAAACAGTTCTTGTTAAATATATTAGTTTCACTCATTAAAAAAAGAGTAGAAAACAGTGGTGAAAAAGATAACTGAATCAACAGAGTTGCAGTACCTTGCACTTAAAAATAATTCGACACGATAGCTATAGTTGAAAACAGTAACAATTTTACGAGGATTTCCAATTTAGATTGAATGGTGTCAGCTATGATTCAGAAGCAAGACACATTTTGAAAAAATATATTTACTGAAGAATTCTTAGCTGCTACTGCTTGCAGAAAATTTACGGAATTTAGTATTTACAAAAAAAAAAATCCATCCTTTTGGAAGTAGATACCCCCTATTATATTTAAAGTTTATTTTGTTGTAATAGTGATATATCATTTCCTTGTTTAGTTTTATTGACGAAAAATAAAAATCGATTTATCTGTCATGTGTTAAACGAAAGAGAATATTAGAGTGGTAGCCGAAGCACCTGACCAAAAATGCATTATCTCCTTGAATAGCGATCCAACGGCCATTGTTGCTTGACATCATCCGACTGACTGGCCTGGCTATGTTGCTCCAGATAGAGCTTTCATAGCCCCGCTATTCATCTCTCTGAACCCATTTACTTCGTCCTAGTATAATTCCAAGCTCGACATATCTAACGGTTTTGTCTGCTCACTATCTGCCAATGATTTGCGATTTTGGGAGAAGGGGGAGCGGTAAAAGAAGCATCTAAATGTATAATACATATTGATCTCTCAGGAGCGATAGATTTTGACAAAGAAGATGTCAAAATATAAAGGATTTCATTGAGAAGTGATGAGTCCTAATTTCGATTCTTATATTCATATTACAGCAAAAATGAGTAGCTTAGTTACGTTGAGTAGCTTCGTAACTTGATTAAAAACGCTCACGAATGTTTTAAATCAGTCTCAGTAATGTGAGATATCGAATTTAAAAATGGGCTGTGAAGTTCGTTCAAAACATCAACCATACAATGAACCTTAGGTTGTGTGACACCCCTAAGCTCTCCTTTGAGCTGTGGTGTGAAGTGTGGTGAAAAACCTTTCTCTAAAGTACCTTATAATTCTGTCGGAAGATAATCTGGGTCCCGGTCAATAAAAGCATTAAGATAGTCAAATAAAATTATTTAATGCTAACCAATGTTTCGCCCCACATTGCCACTCAGATTGAAACAAAGATGAAAACTGGAAAAAGATAGTTGACCGTTTGAAGTAGATTGTAGTAAGATAGTTCGGGTGGCGGTCAATAAAGGTATCAAAATAGTAAAAGTACAGATAGCAAAACTTTATGTACACACTACGTAGTTATAATACATAAATGAATAATTTAAGGTTGTATAATAGTACTAATATAAATATACCATTGTGTATATAGTAGTGATTTGGTGGATAATTTTAAAATAAGAAGATTTAGATATTTATGATTTTAAATAAAAAAATAGGTTTTAACTTATAATAAATGATCTGGGCAGAATAGCCTGCAAAACAAATTTTAAATTTTAATGTGAGGAAGAATTTATAATTGAAGATGTCCTTGAGGATGGCTGAAATGGCCGAAACGTTGGACTGTTGAAATAAAAAGTGTTGAGACTAATAAGGATACAATTTTTGATTTATTTAATAAATAATTACCTGTCTCAAGAAATTGAAATAATATATTTAAAATAAAATAAATAGTTGAAACAAGGAAGAGTGTTTTTAATTTACAAGTTCAATATAGATATATACTTTGCGGTAGAACAGAACCTTGCTAATATTCAACGCGATTGTTAATAACGCCCAAGCAAGACGTGGTATTAACGAAAATTCCTTGTTCCTTGGTCCGTCTGAAATATTCGTTCGTGTATGACAAGTGTTCATTATCAGGTATCCATGAGTTTTTTTGAGTAATTGTTAAAATGGAGGAATATTTTCCTGAGAGGCAAGCTAAAAACGTATTGAGAAAAATCTTACTCTAACAGGGTCGTTATGAAGTCTGTAATTCACCCAATGTCTGTGTTGAATAGACTTTGTTTATAATATTACTTTTGTTTATACCTGTCTAATACAATATTACCTTATTTATAACAATATAATATCATAATAGTTATTATGTTTAGAACCAACTTTTTATCTTAATGCTTAAAATAGCAGATATTTAATGATTAGTTTTGGCACGGGAATGCTGATAATTCTGAAATAATCGTATGTAACAATACGCTTGCAAAGTTGCAAGAGTAATTAAATAATTAAATTAAACTCTTTATTTTTTAATATTTGTTTACAATCAATTAGATTATTTCATGGACAATTAAACAACTTTTTATTATATATATTTTTTAAATCTATGTAAT
>NW_027108122.1:3262784-3271647 GCF_000696795.3 Halyomorpha halys
ATTTTTTTTTTAATTAATATTTATTTTATTATCAGTAAGTAGTGATTTATTACAAAGTAAATTAATTAATGAAGCCTATTATATCATTGTATATCTCAGTGGTTTTAATAATGTTGAAAAGCCATCTAAATGTACATTAAATCTATTTCTTTTTATGAATGTAATTTCTTTTGTGTTGCTATCGTAAATCGTGATCGTAATTCGGGCATAAATGATGTATAACGGTACCGTTAATAAATATTTGAGATGAATCTTAAAACTAAACAAAATATATTTTATAAAGTGAATATTCTGGCCCTCATTAACTGATGTGCTGAGACGACCTTGCTCCACGGTCCAGCGAGCGTTCTAATTCAGCCGGGAAAATGCTAATTGGCAGAAACGTTAGCACGGCCTGTTAAAATGAAGTTATTTTCCACTCTGAAATGTTTTATTATTTTCTCTGCCGTTTTATGATTTCTCTTTTTAGAATTGGAAGAAAGAAAAAAAAATCTGTAATAGAACTTACACTTCCACGGTTTATGAAAAGAGGATAAAATAAACTTGAAAAAAAAATCTATCAATCGGCTTTAGGATCATTTAAAAGAAATGTCCCTAATGATAGGAAAGTGCTTAACTGTACAAAAGTCCTGGACAGGAAAGCGCTTTTGACTTGAAAGTATTTATAAATCCTCACTTCACTATTTTGTTTTTATAATTTATGATATTGAATATATTTCAATACTTTAGTATTTTTTTCATATGAGCTAAAATTCAGTATCTATTTAAGGGTTTTTCTTGACAGAAAAGTACATTAAAATTGGCGTTGAAAAATTTATCATTTCGAAGGATAGTATAATTGTATAAGTACTACTCCCATACGCACTCAGTTACGGAAATACAACCACCATAATGCATGAGGGAACTTTACTACCCGTCACAGTGGGCATTTTGGCAAAATGGATGTTATTTGGCCATTACCGAGGAAATGAACATTATTAGTTTTGGATTATTTGTACAGATGACCCCCGAAGTCTGTTGGTGGCGGATATAGTAGACTCTACATTGTAATTTTTCTTGTCATTTTTATGTTGACTTGGTTGTCTAGATTCTTGTGTTTTGGTTTTAGATAACTTACCAAGTTTCTTTTTCAAATTGTCATTTTTATCATATTTTTCCTGCGTTTTTATGATTCCAGTAAAATTGTCTTTTATGGAAAATAGTACCAAGTATTTCCAAATTTAGGTCCCAATCCCAATTGCTGATATCCAAGTAAAAAAGAATGAAGCCACTTGAATGTAGGAATGTAGGCACGCGCCACAGGGTGGGTGGGTTGGATTTTGCCTACTATAGACAAAATGGACTTTTTTGCCCGTCCCTGATAAAATCAATAAGTATTTGATTGTATATTTTATGTTATTTCCATTTATATTATGTTTTCTTTTTGATTTGTTCATTGGAATGGTATGCTTGGGCAATTTACAAAAAAAAAAAAAAAAAAACCAACGTTTTTATAATGTTGTTTTTATGTTGAATAAAAATAAAAAAACAAAAAAACTGTATATTGTTTGTTTATTTAATAATCATCAATTTTTTTCTGGCGTACGACATTTATCTACGCGACTACCACAAACACCAGAGATCTGCGCTGGATGGTCATGACTGCCAAATGCAGTATACAGATGCATACACGTCTGTTTTTACATACTTATGCTGATTAATAACATCAGATTTAATCTACTGGGTTTTCTTGAGTTTTCATGCGATTACACAATCAGTAACAGTTCTTTAGCTAATGACCTTGGAATGAGTCGAGAAGTTTGCGATCGTAACAGCATTCTTTGAATTTGCCGATGACCCTGAGTTGAAGAATACCTTTACCGGCGCCTCATTGTATTATTTAAAAGAAAAAAAAAAGGAAAAATAAATTAGAAGAAGCAGAAGAAACTTTGACCTTAAAATAATAACGGTCAATCTTTTTTTTTTAGTCTAATTCTTACTTTTTTTTATATTCTGTTTTTAAACGTACCAGTTCTCCTTGGGATTTGGGCTGGGTCGGCATGCCCAACATCCGTACACAAGAGTTTAAATCAGTGTTGCTTTCTTATTATTTAAAAATTATAAAATTAATTTATTTGTTTTCTTACATTATTTTCATACTCAATAGCATAAAATTAAATCTTTTAATGAATTCTATTAGGTTTTTGTTTTTAGAATTAAATTCGACTTGGTTAAACTTATTAACCGAAATTAAACAAGCTACTGTTAGTAAATCACAAATATTGTTAACAATTTTTGCTACAAATAATGTCAGAAGAAGCAGAAGAAACTTTTTTCCCTTCTAAGCCCCCTTTTTTTTTCTCTTCTAAGCCCCATGGGTGCGTAGGGATGAAGTCATGATTAGAAAGGGGTTAAAGGTAGCCTCTTTTTCTGCATTCCGGAAATGCTTTTTAAGAGGGGGCTGAGGGAATTTGATTATTTGTGAAGGGGTCGTCTATATTTTGTGTCTGTCTTGGTGATGGGACTCACTAGGTATGTTGATTCAAATAATTTTTATACTTGTACTCAGCCGAGTCTGAGTCTGTTTGTGTGTACAGTGTCAGTGTCCTAAATTGTGCGTTCGTATAGTACTGAAGGCTGTCAAAAAATTTGATGTGTCTCCTCAATATAAATTCTGTTACTGTCGGTAGTCGACTGTCGTATGTATGTGGTCACACTTTGCTCTTTGAGTATGTCTCACTATACGTCTCAGTATACCGCTCAGAAACTGAGACGTATAGTGAGACATAACACAAAAACAAATACCTCTTGGTAAAATGCCTGAAAGAACGATTTCCTTGTTCCTCTGACAATACAGTTTGTACTTATACATCCGAAGAAGTCTGGTATTGATTTTTTATTTAATGAGAATAGACTAATAATATTGAAAATTTACTCACTATATTTTAAAAATAAAAAGTCAATTTTCTACAAATCATTACTTAGTTAACAAGCAGTTAAAGTATATATTGTGTTAAAGGGACCAGCATTGTTAAAAACGCTTTAATAAGACTGTATATTAGAGAAGAAAATATAATTTTCTTCTATTGTTATTTTTAAGGCTCACCAAACCACTGCTACTTTTTATATATGTTTTTATTAGCTTGTTTCTGTTGTCATTTTTATTAGTTATTCGTTGCATTTAATGTTTACTCTGTTATGATGTTAGAACTTTTGTTCTGTTGTTATAATAAATAAATAAAATATTAACAATAAATATATTGTTATCGGCAGTTGCTTAAATCGGACTAAAATTATTCCGTCAATATTGACTTTTTTCTTTTGTTTAAAATATCTATGTATTTAATTTTACCATAAAGATGAATCTCATACTTGGTTGATCTATGAAAGCGAAGGATTCAGGGACATAAAAAATGAAGAATTTCTTTAGACTCTACTTTTGTGTTTCAGGTTCGAAAAAAATATTATTCTTTCATTATAATTGTCATCGTGATTTCTTGTTTTTTATTTTTTAATTCCGTTGAAATATTTATATTATACTTTGTCTTTCAAACATATTTTTAATTTATGGAGAGAAAATATTAGCGCTCAGATAAATTAAAAAGTTTTGATATAGGAAAAGTTTTAGTGTTATATAACTTGTTGGATGGCCTCGGTTATAAAATCATAAATCATTTCTCCTTGTTTTCTTATTGAAGAAAATTTCATCCTTTATTTATTTTATTTTTTATGATAGTTACTTTAAATTCTTAAATGTATTTTTTCTTATAATGAGGTGTAGATAGTTGACCGTAGATTAATGCTTGAAGAAGTTTGTCGGGGGGTGCGGTCAGCAAAGAACAACATAAATAAACAAAACCATATTTATTTATTTTATGCCGACGTTTCCAATCCAGTCGTTACCAATCTTCCCCCTAAGCCACAACCCCTGAGGAAGACCTGAAACTCAGGTCGAAACGTCGGCATAAAATAAATAAATATGGTTTTGTTTATTTATGTTGTTCTCTGCTGACCGCACCCCCCGACAAACTTCTTCAAGCATTTTTTCTTATAATTTTTTTTCTCCTGTTCACGTTTTAAAAACATCAAATTCTTATCATGCCGTTATAAAGAAAAGGTTATCATTTAAATACTTCAAAACATAATAGTTAAGGAGACAGTTGTACCTGTAATCATTAATTACTATAGTAAACAGAAAGAAAAAGAAATAACTGTTTTTAAAGAAGGTACCTACTAAAGTAAAAATGCATCTATCGAAAAGATGAAATAAATTAATAAGTGTTTTAATAATTATTATATTTAGATATGGGGAACGGAGTGGCTCAGTGAGTAAGGTACTGTATACGTGATTCAACCAATGGGTTCGGGAGCTTTCTGGAGTCTACCTTTAAAGTAGGTTCTTTTACTTGGGAAAAATCTGGTGGTTGATCGTGATCATGAACAAATCACCTCCTTGCACAAATGTTGTTCAAGAAACAGTATTTCCTTACTATGTACTGAACCTCTGACCTTTCATAGGTCGTTTTCAAACATTTTAATCTTTACCCATAGATCGAAAGTCACTGTGGTATTAAAATCTATTTTTCATTATCATAAAAACAATTTATTTTTTTTCTACTCTGCTGCTTTTTACTAGACTGTTTTTTTTTGTTTTTTTTAAATGAAATCTTTTATATCTACAATACATAAATTAATATTACCCATTAGATTTAGTCTTAAAAACTGTGTATTACTGTTAAAATATTATAAACTACAAATATCAATTTTTATTCAAATTGAACGAATTTTTTTTTTATTATTTTTTGTTTTAGACTAAATGAGTCCCAACAAAAACAACATAATGAAGTTGTTTATAATAAATATTTGATTTATATAAATCATTACTTTATTTATTTCTAATCATCATGCTGATGATCATAATTCATAAATGAATTTATTTATTTATCTGATGCTGGATTATTATGTAGTAAAATACTTCAATTACTAAGTGATTATTTTTTCATAAATCGAATTTCTGTTTTATTTTAATTTTTTTTTAACTTATTTAAATTATTTTGTTTTAATTTGGTTAATAATAAATTGAATTATTTAAGCTAATTGATCTAATATTATTTACCATGGTCACTTTGTTGTTTCTTCTGCAATTTTTCCCAAATCCCCAATTTATGAGAGCTTTTACTTGACAGTTTTCTTTCCAAAGCCGTCGTTGGAAAACTTCCTAAGCTCATCTTTTCTCGATGGAGTGGTAAAAAGTAACTGACTTCAATTTTATCTCCTGTTGCCTTAAAATTGCAACTATCAACCCATCTCTTAGAATCTAAGTAAAATGTAGAATTATTAGCAACATTCAAACTATTAATTTCGAATTAAATTTGTCATGTTATATAATAATTGAAAAATAAGTTTGTTTGTTTTTAGATGTAACCGCGTTTTTTTATTTATTTTTTTATTGATCATTAATTATTCACTAATAAGGAATAATTAATCATTGATATTAAAATGATAATGTGGAACTCCAATCTTTGATTGTGGCCAACTAAACGCGAAGCACATTACACTCCATGAAGCCATCGTGAATATATAATGAACTCATACGTTTATCATCTATGTACTTTTTAATTTCTTCTGTTTATTTAATGGATGTGAATTTATTTTATAAAGGTTATAAAAATCAAAATGAATTTTAAAATAATATAGTTCACTCCAAAAAAATATGCTGTGCTGTAATAACTCAATATATGTTTTGTTGTAATATTCGCCATTGGAAGATGGAATTCACTGATTATATTCTATTAAATAAAACGCTCATTCAACTAAAAGTCCCGGCCAAATTTTATTTCATGTATTCATTTTGAAAATAATTTCTATTATAACATTATAATTTAATAGTTTAAATAAAATTACTTTAGCTTTATGTTTATTTAATTTGTTATTGTTTTAGTAATGGAATATTAATAATACTTCTTTAATAAAGAAGAATAACTCCTTTAATTGGCGCGACAATCCATTACTGGGTCCTGGCACACTCAAGCAGCTTCCACTAGTTTAATACTTCTTTTTATAGTTGTTGTTAATTTTAATTTTTTACTCTGGTTTGTTTTGGTATTTTATTCATATTGTTGTTATTGATTGTAAATCAATTTATATTATTATCGTTAGTCATTTATTATTGATAATTTAGATTTAATCATAAAAAAATAATAATAATATCAAATCCTTGTATTGATGGAAAAATTAACAATGTTACATATGTGTTGAGATAGGCTCGATTTGTATAAGGTTATTTCCTTAAAGAATATATTGTATAAATTAATATTTAAAAATTACGATTGGAATTAAATTTTTTATAGATGTATTTAATGTTCAAATTGGTACAAAAATATTTAAATAATAATTTATTCACTAACTTGAGTTAAAGACAATAAATATCTCTCTTATTTCATCTTGGCTAGCCGACTTTTATATTTGTCTGATTTTTCAAATATTCTTGATATAAAAAATGTCTCCTCATTATGTGTCATTTTAGCAGTCTTGATAAAAGGAGAGTGAAGAATAGTGATCGCACTGATATAAGAATAAACATTTGTTTCCGAGTTTTTTCTGCATGAAATGTCCCAAGAGCCATTTATCTCAACTCTGCCTAACTCAAGAACTTCTTGCTAAAATCGATTTCTTACGGCAATGTCCCATGGGGTTCTATGTATGATTTATGTCGACAGAACGTTCTTTCTATTTAACAGTTTATTCCTATTGTTAATTACAAAATAAAAATTAGACTAGTTTTTAGTGTCATTTACTACAAATTTACAACTTATTATTAAAAAATGGTGGTTGCTTTTTTAGTGGTATGTATTGTCAATTATTAAATATTAATTAAAAAGATATTTTTTAAGGTAATTTTTATAGGATTATACCTATAATATATGTATTAATATTATACGTATACTATAATTATATAACTAGAATTATTTTTAAAAGTATACATTACTGTACATTATGAAAACTAAGAAGTTTTTCATTCATTGTTTAGAGAAAATTATTATTTATATTAAACTACATTGAAAAAAAAAATAAATTACTTTATATTTAATCTCCAGAAAGACAATTAATTGGATTGTAATTTTTTCTTTTCTATGTTCCATCTACATCGACTTATTTCACAATGAAACTTCTGTTGCTTTTCAGTGTGCTCTGTAGCATTTAATATTTGACTCTTTTTTTATTGCAAAGTGAAGGTGCACTAAATTCACACTCATTGTAATCTAGGAAGATATAGGTGAAATATGACAAAAGAGAAAAATTGCAATCCATTATATATTTTTCTGGAGAATAAAAATAAAGTAATTTAAAGTTTCTAATTTAGTTTAAATAATAACAGTTCTCCCAAATATGAATACATTTTCTTCAAGGGAATACTTCTGTACGAATCTAGCCTATCTCAAAAGATTCTGATATTTTCTTCTTGGTAGCTGAACATGAATTTGAGTTTTCCTAGATCAATTTTTTCCAAAATAAATAAAATAGATATTAACTTTTTTTTAGAGTTCAATATGGTCTTATACCAAAAGATATCCCTAAATATATACAACGATATAAATAAAAAAAATTAAGATAAAGTAAATAGATTAAAATAATAATTTTTAATGAAAGATAAAAGTAAAGTTAATAACAAAAACAAAGACATTTATGGATTTAACAAAATAAATAATTGACTTCTAATCGAGAAAAGGATGCTTGCTTCGATGCTGATATTATGAAGTATATGATATGATATATTCGGTAGTAACGAGCGAATATGGAATAACGATACCATTCTAGGGTCAAGAATAATATTAATGTAAAATGTGCATTTATATTTGTGGCAAACAGCCGTTAAATGTTGACCTAAATTATCTTCATATCATAGAATATTTACAATTATCAAGTAAATAAAAAAAAATCTTGAACAAAAGTAAAAAAAAATCACAATTGAATAAAATTTAATCAAAGTATTTTACTATAAAAAAACATCTTTTGTCAAAGGGTATCCCATCGTTAAATTGCTTACTTAATCTATCATCATTATTGCCTTTATATAACACCTGAGTGAATTACTAATTGCTGACAGTTTTATTTCAATAAAAATATATCTTTCAGCAGAATAATTATGATGAATATATGAAGGCAAATAAATAATAAAATTCATAGTAATAATTCATAAATATTTTTCTACTCAGCTTGGAGTAATAAAGACTGTAAATATTACAAAAAAAAAAACAGATCAAGGCAAAACAGAAAGTACAGGGATCTCGTGCCTTTACCTGGAACGAGATCCGAGGTACCTGCTGGTGAAGGAGGGAATCTTTTGGCCACCAAACTGGTTGTCTCATTCACCTCGTCTTGTTCTGTCGGTCACAGACCTCCCGGTTCATTCCGACACTGAATATAAGGACTTGTATAAATATAGATCATCGGTTAACAATATAATAATAGGCTACGTTAAAAAAAATTATATTTTTATTTTATTCTTATTTAAAGATATTGAAGGAATTTGGGTAACCGCATAATTAAAAAAAAAATCCTGCTGCTCTAAATTTAAGTTTCCTCATACAGCCCGTGTGATCGTTTTATAAACGCTTGAAAACACCAAACAGTAAGAAGAAAAAGAAAAGAAATATTGGGAGGTTGGGGAGGGAAGAAGTTTAATCTCACTATGGTACCGATTCAATTCACATACAAAATTTCAACCCTCTAAATCAATATTGAGGGGCAGTAGGGGCGTTGAAATCCTTTAAAAGTTCCTACAGACTACGTTTTGATTGAAATACCACTTTTATGATATTGTCCTATTTAGAAAACAGCCTATGTGATAGGCTGTAGAGAACAATCCTATGTAATAATAATT
>NW_027108122.1:3271697-3283009 GCF_000696795.3 Halyomorpha halys
TATATATATCTATGTATTGATAATTTTTTTCTCGATTTTTTATGATATATTGATACACAATATCGGTAATATAAGTTGAATCGGGCTGTTTAGAAAAAATCCGAGGAACACATTTTTTCTTGCATAGATCTGATTGACACTTAAAAAACTATTAAAAATCTTAATAATAAATCTATAGAATGCAAAATAGAAATCAGCAGAGTACCTGATAAAAAGAATAGTTATGGTAAAGAAAAAAAAACAAATAACGCACACTTACCTTTCCTCATTTTGCTTCGGCTTCATGAGGATTTTAATAAACATCAAAATGCTCTAAAATGAACTAAAAACTGTACTAAATAATTGTTCATCTAACGAATAAGGCGGTTGAGATTATATGAATTCAGGAAACTAAAAAAATCATATTATTTTAATCAACTGGAATTGCCATACATTGTTTGGAGCTATTAGCAGCGGTTACATTGGGTAAAAAATTATATGTAAATTTATTCTCTGGAGTTCACGCGAAATATTTCTTTTGAGTTTGGTCATACACTTAGAATGGTTTGTTGGTTTTGAACAATTAGCTAACACTTGTTATTGTTGGAAGATGCATAGACTTATTCAAGTTTTATATCTACCGGATATTCCTGTTGTGTAAGCTAAGATAAAAATTTATTGACTTACCAATTTGATTCAAATATGAAAATAATAAAATAAATTGGATCTCCGGGAACATACATTAAAAATTTTATAATTTATGCAGAGAATAGTACACAATTCGTTTTTAAAATTTGAGTAATATACTACCATTGTTCTCAATAATCTCAAAGATTTTTCGTGGAGTTAGCTGGTAGAACATTGTAAGTGTTCACGCATACGATGATAATGTAATCTTAATGACTTCGACGTTTGCCGGTCAAACATCGATCATTTTTTCAATAAATTGTTTTAATAGATAAAAAATTGTTTGTGAGTATTTTAAAATATACTTTGAAATAAGATTTCATTAAAAGCATTCGAATATTAAAGCATGCAATATTACGATTTAACCTTTTTATTTTATGTTTTAATTTTAAAGACATTACTATGCAAGATTAACGGATTCATTGATATATTTGTTGTTCGACTTATTTCACAATCTGACAAATTTTTATATTTGATTTGATTGAATTGTTTTTTTGAAGTATGATCAACATAAATTAAATAATTTGATTTTTTTAAAAATATTTTAATAAAGTTAATGAAATAATTACTCCATTATATGTACAGCACAGTATATTGTTAGTTTTATGTAAATCGATAAAAACTTATAAAATATTGATTAATAAGAGTAATTACATATTTTATAAATTACATTTTTTTTCAGGTAAGTGCTTTCTCTATTTTTAAATAATGCCTCCTTAATCGAGTAAGTATTTTAATCTTCAAATATTTATAATTAACTACAATAGGAATAGAAAATAAATGTAATTCTACAACCAGGACCTTTCGGAATAATGGAAATGTGCAATTAAGAGAAAATTACAAAAATATATAGTAATAATAATAATTAACTTAGAAAGAAAAAATTAAAATAGTCTACTTACAATTTTTTTTTTTACTGAAAGATAAATAGTGGGAACTTCTATTTTATATTCTACAGCCTCCGGATACGATTGAGTTATGTGGATAAAAAACTTGGCCATAGCTCTATAGGTCCCCGAGGAGACATATAAAAATGCCGGAGACGCAGAAAGGTCAAATACCCTCGACAACAAGGTTAGAAGACAGGAGGTAGCTAACGGACACGGCCCCTGACCAGGCACTTTCTCAATCCCGACAATATTGCACACCTTGCTTCCTCCCATTTTTGTCTTATTTGATATCATCTGGTCTCTTCCTTTCCTTAGGAGGTCTACTGCATTGTTCAGGGAGGAGTTTCGGAACAGCCGTGTCCTTGGGAAGATCACAGTCGGTTTCAATTCCACGATTAGAGAACAGTCGGAATCCATTTAGCTGTCTCTAAACCAGGTCAAGTTTAATCGAATTTCTTTCCATTTACCATTTAGATGCATATTGCGAAATTGGAACTACTTCCCATCTTAGAAAATTTACTTCCTGAAATAGGAATCGCATCCCTCTTTAAGATATATTTTCAATGTAAATAAACGAACATTTCAAATAATATTTATATAGATACTGATGTTATCTGACTTGTTTTCTTTTCTGGTCTAGTGGACATACTTGGTACTTCAAACATTTTATTTTACATTCATAATTTATTTCTATAAACACCATGTGTCCGTTATCAGGTGTTAGCTCTGTTACCATTATAGTTACAGTTATTGTGCGTTTTCTTTCCAAATTTGTATTTTATATCAATTTCCTTGAAGTATTAATTGAATAGCCAGTTTTTGCCGGATGAATTAACAAAGATTGAATAAATAATCTTTGTAATTAAAAACAAGACAAACATAATTATTAATTTTGGCCTTATACTTTGATTTTAGCGCATCTTTCTGGTTCGTTCGTAAAACGGTTCCAATAAATGAAAAAATATATATATTTTTTTTTAAGTGGGCAAAAAATTGTAACCATGTAACTGCAAATCTCAGTTTTTCAGGAGAGAGATAAAATAAATCAAATTATTATCATTATATATTTCTTTTTAATTTTCACTATAGGAAATATAGAGTAAGGGGGAATATTCGGATAGTTAAAAAAAATTTGAATCTGAATTTTTTCGGTAAGAAATGAATTAATGTTATTTGAATAATTAATGCTAAGTGTTATGTTTGCTGTTTATTACCTGGTTATTCTACGTGTGTGCTTCGTTAAGGTTTTTTGTTATATTGACCACATACTGACTATGTAACCACTCAAAGACAAATAAGTTGATTTTGTTAAAAATTATATTTGATTGTTTGCAAGTTTTACTGTTTGTTAATTTCGCGATTGTTAATATTTTATTAATATCGTAGGTAAAAGTGTGAGGCACCTAACTTCCAAGAGAGAGAGAGAGAGAAAAATGTTTAAATATTTAATTGTCTTCATATTACGGCTCGATTATGTTAAAATAGAGATATATTATCGAATTGGAAAAATTAACATTTTTGTCGATGAGATGCATATACCTTAACTCAGTAATGATGTTTGAAAAACAAATACAACTTTTATTTCTACAAGGTGCTCCTTTACAGAGCTCTTTTTCTTATTCAAGGATACCCACTAAGTCCCCTCCCTCCCTGTCTTTTCAATCTCCCTGGATCTAGGTCCATGACTGTCATTTCCTCCTCGTTCGCACAGCTCCATTGTGTTCTTGGTTGCGCCTTGTGTCCATCCTGTCGTCGATTCTGTTATTCGACAATGGCGGATACTTCTGTTATTTTCTTTCATAGAATTTTCTTAGTAGCTATTTTTCTCAATACTTTTTCGTAGGGTTTCCGTTCATATGTGTTTCCATCTTCTGTTCGTATTGGTTAGATTAAATGATAATTACCAAACATGTGGTTCAACGATGAAAAGAAGGAGATCTTTTCATGTTTTAACTAAATATCAACGATACGATAGTATAAAATCGTTAAATATTGCTTTTTATTTATTATTATTCAGTTCAGTTGCCAGTCTTGATTATTAATTTAACTGGATTAGAAATAGACTGGCTGTTATCCAAAGTTTCTTTATCGATGATTTTGGAATTACTTACTGGAATTTTTTTTTTTTTTTATAATTATTTATTTCTGTTATGTGTCCAATAGTTAACATATCTATTCATAGCAGGGCATCTATAAGATATTAAATACACGCCCTTCTCATATCGTTTCTGTGGAAGGAAAAACAGATAAATCCTTTCTTCTGTATATGATATTATCGAAGCTACACGAATCTAAAGTAAATTAAAGTATTAATTTTTATCTTTAATTTTCTTCATTCATACTGATATTAAAGATCACTTGCTTGTACATCGATAAAAGGTTAGAACACTGCATTTTCATACATTATTGATTTATTTAAGCCCATATCTCACTTTAACTATGTTCCAATTACGGAATTCAATCTTTCGAAGTGGAAAATAAAATAAAAATGATAAATTATTTAAGGTCAGAAGAGAGGCGATTATACGAGTAGAAGTTTTAATAAGTTGAGCTTAAAAGATAGACAAGTTGGTTGAAGAGAATATGTATCGCTCAATAGGAAAAAGTTGATGATGAAGTTGAATCCAGAGGGAGAGGAGGGGGGGGGATGTTGAGTCAAAAGGGACGGCACTGTTTCGGAAAAGTTAACTGATGCCACCCTCATCTTCGTCACGATTGACAGCCTTTTGCCCCATCTCACCGACCTATCATCGTTTCCATAACTTTTCTCACTTTTTATTCTATTGAATTTGTGCACCCCTAATACGTGCAAACATTTCCATAGAAAATTCAATATTAAGCATAATTTGTATTTTCTATGAAATAATTTATGTGCATATACAAGGACTTGTCGAAGGTAACCTTTCATTGTATTCTACATATCCAGACAGTTCTTATTTACATGCATCATTATATCGAAGATAAATTTATTGATTGCCTTACGAAAATAGTATGTTTGATAATTCAAAATTGAAGTAAAAAAGAGTGCAGGAAAATTTAGATTGAAGATTGAAGGACACGTTGGACTGTTTATATGAAGCATCATAACCTATCATACGATTTCTCGAAAAACTTCAAGTATACGAAAATAAAATTCTTAATATATTACATTAGTATAATATTATGGTATTAGCAAGTAGTGAATGCTTATACAGTCAAAAACTCTAATAGTAGCATTAAAGAACCTTAAACTGACAAAAAAAAATTGAAAATATGGAAGAAAAATCCGATTACAAGCTTTCTTTTATTTGATGTTGGTACGAAACGGTCAATAGATAATTTGTATAACGTAAATAAGCATTTACTTTAAGTAGGGATGAATGTAAAATCTTATAAATGAGCTATTTATGTAAGGAAGAAACAAAAGGAATTGTTTCATTCTGAAAAGATAAAAAACCTTTCTGGCCTAAGAAACATGTATAATTATTGATAAGGTCATGAAAATACATTATAACTTGTTTTTTGTAATAAATGTATGAGATTACTAAAAGAGAAAATAAAATTCATAAAAAATAAAATTAACAGTTAAGAAATAAAATTAATTAACTTAATAAAAATAAAAATTTTGTTCTTTTACAATAACCAAAATAAATCTGTACTACTGGAACCCATTACTTGACCAATGGTTATAAAAAGTGTTGTCAGGGACATCGTAACGGGATGATATGGGGGAAGGTGTCATCTCAATCACTGTCAAACCCGAAAAGCGGGAAATTTGAGATTTTATGCAGTAATACACAAGATTGCTTATAAATGTTTGTTAGAGAGGTCAAATACCTAAATAAACGGTTTAGGAAAAGGGTGAATTTCAATAATCAGCAGAAGTTAGGGAATCCGGTCAAAATTAAGGTTTTCCCTTTCCGGTATTTAAGTTTGCACATTTTATTTTATAGAGGCTAGGTGTGCCCCGAGGAGTGCCTCCTGAAGATAGAGTCGAAGCAAGGTTGATGTGAACGAATAAATAAATTTGCTGCCACAGCCAAACTCGAATCCAGACCCGTTATAAGTGAATGGTCTCGTGACTTATTTAACCACTCCACAGAATTTTATTTCTGAAAAATATATTAATAATAATAATAATCAACATATGTACATTCTCATCTGTATATTATAATTTGCTTGTTCTTATTTTTTCAGGAGGTTAGAAAAAAAAAATTTCTTAATAATAAATAATTTTTTTTTGTTTCAAATATACAGATTTAACCATTACATTTATTCTCCTAATATGTTATGCATATCCTTGCTCTTTCACTCTTCCATTACAATGGTTAAAATTAGACTATTAAACACTCAGAACTGTTAAATTTTACGTTGGCAAATAACACTGGAGCTGTGGGTCCTAGTATTTATTTTAAATTTAGTTTTGAGGGCAAATATAAATCAACTCATATTGTTTATATATGTCAGCTACGAAGCAACAATTCAGTTAGATTAATGGTCGATGTTTATATAAAGAATGAACAGACCAGACTATACAAAACTGTGCCGTCTGTGAGGCGTCCTTAAGACGCGACAGTATGACTGTGGGAAGTTAGTATTGGCAGCACCAAAAACATATAAAATCTATTTGAACAGGAAAACATAGTTTTAACTGGAATATAACATATATTTCTTGGGTATTTGACTATTAAAAAAAAAATAGTTTAAGTTGTTTTAGTAACATGAATAAGCTGAGAATTCTCATTGCTTTTGAGTAAATAATAGTTATTTGTCCGATTATATCTGTTGCAGTATAATAAAGTACTAAAATACTATACTGGTGTAAATGTTATACTTTATTTTAATACTCCAGTAAAATGAAGTACTATAAATACTATATACTCCTAGAAAAAAGTAACTGAACAATTTATTAAAACCTGGAAAATTATTTTTTTTTAGTCCTATTTACCTACTTATGAAATATATATAGTAAAAGGTTTTGACGGAAATACTCATTTTACTAAGAAAGTTAATTTTCACTAAACATATTAATAACTACTAGATTTTGTTTTAAATCTAAATTTTAGTCAATTTTTATATTTCTGGCAATGGATTTTTTATGCGCTTAATATTAGCGTAAACCTTATGTTTATAAACGATTTTTTCCACTTGTTTATAAATTTTAAATTTTATTTTTCGACGCATATACACGTTCTGAGGACCCCTGAGTCCAAATAACCATGTCTTGCAAAATGGTCTGTGAGGTAAATATGAAATGTCGCTCATATAAGAAAAGTCTTACGGAAGTGAAATTACATATGCCTGAAATTAGGTGTGTGCCTGGGGTTACTACAATGGTTTTGTTAAAATTGACCAACTGGAAGTGCCACTTTATATAATCGGTTTTACAGATTTTTCGATTTTCTCAAGAACGTCTCTAATTAATTAATTTTAATTCGTGTGCACTAATCTACACAAAAAACAACTGTTAGTAAGTAGTTTGGTACTTAAAAGTTGTTTGCTGCGCTCAACTCACCATATCTTTTTTTTTAATAGCAAAATCTAATACATAAATAAAACCACCTTTATCCGATAAGATTAAATAAGTGAAAGGAACAATACCTAAAATAATTGGAGAATATGGTCGGGGAGATGCGGTCAGGAAAAAAGATCACAAATAAACAAAAATATTTATTCATGTCGACGTTTCGACCTCAGTTTCAGGTCTTCTTCAGGGAGCTTGCAGCAGAGATAATGGCTATACTACCAGTTTAGCCATTATCTCTGTTTGAGCTCTCTAAAACTCAGGTCGAAACATCGACATGAATAAATAAATTTTGTTTATTTGTGTACTTTTTTCCTGACCGCCCCTCCCCGACCTTCTTCTCCAATTGTTAATCTACGGTCAACTATCTACACCTCAATACCCAAAATACAGGGTTCGTGATAAGGCAAAGTAATCAGTAATTTAATAAAATGATATTTTAAAATAAAGTTCTTATCTTCCTCTTTCATGATCAAATAGCTTTTCCTTAACTAGTCCACAATATTTAATATGGGTAATAACATGGGATAAAACCACTGATTACTTTGTACAATAACTAAAATCGATGTGCCTCTAACCCTTTAGTTGTTACGGCACCTAAAAATTAACCAAATAAATAAAATCGAAAACACAACGAGGCGAAAGAGGACACTCTTTTCTAATCCGATTTTTTTGGTTAAATTCTAGACATTTAAAAGTAACTCTTAATCTCTTCTTGAATAATTATGTATGTATTACATTTTCTTTAACATTTTATAGTTTTAATGTAAAGTATCTCTTAATGCAAACAAGTTAAATTTGTTTAAATAATAAATAATATAAAAAAAATCTCCTGTTTAATTTCTTGTTTTTCTACTTCCCTGAAAAACATAAAAACATCTCTTGAGTACCCTGAAGCTCTTGATGAAAAATTTCAGTTTTATTATTCATTTTACCTGTGTTACGTTACACCCGTTATTAACGTACTCCTTTAATTTTACAGGAAAAAATGCAAAACTCAGTGAAATGTTGACCAATTTAAAATGTTTTTACAGTTCTGAAATGTAGGGGGAGCAGGTTTCATGATCTCGTCCTAAGAGATGCTCAATTTGAATACAAGAGATTAAAAGTCCTTACGCCCCTCCCCCCATTTCTTTGGAGTAAGTGCGTAAGGTACGACCTATATTTAGACTTCAGAGTACGTTTTATCAGGAAATTAACCAATTTATAATTTTCAAGATTTGAAAAAAGGCGTGACTTTTTTATTGAAAAAGTTTCAAATCTACATGTTCGTAATTACATTATCAATTGCGTACTATGGTTAAATTTTTAAAATTTAATCATCACTTGTTCTAACATACCTTAGCACTTTTTGTATATTCCTATTTGTTTTTAAATTCTTCAATAGCTTAAATTATTGTTTTATTTTTAATAAAGTTAGATTATGACGCTCCCCAGGCCATTGCCTATGTGACCTTTTTTTATTGATATTTACTAGCCCTGAATATGGTGTGAAACAAGAGATTGGATTGAAAACTCTTTCCTTAAAGTGATTGAGATATTTAAGAGATTTGTTATTTCCCATATCCTTCTTCTCTTTTTAGTATATTAATGATTTTTTCGTAATATAAAGAAGTGAAATTATAGGAGTAGGGGCTTATAATGCCTAGCGTTCGGTTTCAGTATAGTCCCTGTTTTTTATTCTCCAAATGATGTAAAGTAAATTTGTACTATATTTTATAACAGTAACTGTATTGTAGTTTATCACTTAAAGAATTGTCTACAAATTTAGATAATGAAGATACATACATAGATACATATATCTTAAGGAGTTGAATGAGTAGTGCTGTACTCTAACCTCTCGATTGTTAATAGATAAACAACTACTGAAGATCTTCTATCCAGCATTTATACTATTTTCTTGTTGTTAAATTATTTAAATTAATTAAAGTTCCTAATTTTAATTTTAACGTCGGTTTTATTTTGCACTAATTTATACTCCTTATTTTTTTCGGATCGGTTTATATAGCAGTATAGATATATTGGTTCTGATATCTTATCTAAACCTAATATATATGATGTCAGCAAATTTATACCTAATGTTGATACTTTGTTTCGCTCCTATTAAAATATATTTAATTATATTTTAAAAGTTCTGGATATGCCAGGTTTCCGCTTACCTCACATCATAGCAAAAGAGGTGGTAAAAAAAGGAATTTATTGGTACCGGAGATGGCATGAATTTGAGGAATCTTATGGAGTTAATCTCGATCCTTCAATTGTTACCGATCTGCGTGAAAAATTGACCGCGGTCAGACAGCGTAAATGGATGGAAACACAAAGTAATCAGACATATTTCTATCTCGAATCAAGTTTTTCTGCGTACACAGGCTCATGTGAAGTAGAACCGGTAACGCCATATGTAAAAGATAATTTTAACTTTAATTCGATGCGGTGGATTGCCTGTTGTAGAGTGGGATTACTCAATAAATCGTTAAACCGTGGACACATGACAGTATGGATAACTATCTTGAAAAGGAAGCTTTCATCAAAGGAAGCAACCTTTCACTTCTTGGGAACTTGTCCCAAGTGAAGTGATATTGGAATAAAATATTTTGGACTGCAGACCCGCTCTCCAGAACAATTATTCACCTTATTAAAATTGGAGAGCTCTTAGCAATTATTAATATATAGGAAAGAACTCAATTAATTAATATTTCAGGCATTAATGGCATACCACATTTTTTCACCATTGATTTAGTTCTTTAAACATAAATACTATGTTGTTATTTTAAATTATTGACTGGTTAGAATAATTGTTTTTAAGGTATTTAATATATTGTTTAAAAAACTTTATTATTGATATATTTGTAGTTACAATTCCATTCAGACCTCGACAGGCGAATGTTTTTCCGTTGTCCATATGTGTTTTTTAATTGTTGTATTGGTTCATTAGTGTATATATTTTTTAAAAACACTTCTATTCGATTCTATCCCTGTCAAGGTGAAGTTGTTGGTTTATTACTCGATATGTGAAGGCATACATTCAGGTGAACTCATTTAGTCACAAAAACAACACCAATTAGCTATTGAAGATGACCTAAAAATATTGATAATTATATTAAGATTAGATACTAAGTTGATTTATAATAAATATAAATTAAGTTTAATAATAATCATATATATAGTTTTAATTATAAAAATATCATAAAGCATGAATTAATGTGATGCTCCCAGCCTCCCTCTTAATTACCAGATTTTACCCGGATAAATTGAAGTATAAGGTACCTACTTCACAGAGGCTGTCCAAAATTTCGTTTTTCCGAGCTAGTCGACAACTGATTACATTTTTTTGCAAAACTAATCTGGACCTATATTTACTTCTTAAATAATTCCTGGGTATTGATTATACCAAAATTATTCTATTACATTGTCTGCTACTGTATAAATCTATTTCCTTTCCAACATTAGAAACAAAATAAAATGAAATTTTACAACATTCGGGTTAATCATTAGAGCTCCTATATACCCACTATTTCGCTATTGGCAGTTAATATTAAATTTTATATTTGAAAATATTTTTAAAATGAAAAATTGGTATTAAATTATTCCTTAACTGACCTAGTCATAGTAAATGGCTTTCTTCCTCTAAGTTTATCTACATGGTTAGTCAGAGGCACATGAACCTAGCTCACAAGCGAAAGAAGCTAAAAAAAAAAAAGGGATGGCTCTTAAAAGCGAAACCAGGCTGAGATTGGAAGGGGCAAAAAATGCCATCAAACAGATCCAATTTAAAATTTTAAACAGGCTGTGAAGGATGTAGTTTCCCTAACAGGGGCGGTACATAACTTAATTCATTAATAAAATATAAAATAAGTAAGTTCATTAAAACAACTAAAGGACTTTTTTTTCAAATTTATCTTTGCATTAAATATACATAAAATTCTCTATCACATTGTGGGGTATTCATTTTTATAAAATTAATATTTAAGTTCTGTGTTTAAACATGATGAATTTATCTATTTCATTTTTTAAAAAAATATGAGTACAAAATAAAAAAAATTATAAACAATTTGTTGTGATTTTTAAAAGTTCATTCCTTTACTAATGGATTTTCATCAATCTTCGTAAATTATTATTTTTTTTTCAAAATATAGAATAAATTTTCCTTATATAGACATAGAGTATTTATACTTTAATAAATGATATTCATAAAAAAGGAAATACATAATTAAGAAATGGGTAATATAAAAATAGTATACATTATATATATA
>NW_027108122.1:3283130-3296267 GCF_000696795.3 Halyomorpha halys
ACATAGTACAGTTCTTCTATATCATAACAAATAGAAAAAAAATGTGCAAAATATAAAAAAAATACAAAAAAAAAAATGAAAAACTCAGACTAGTACATATTCATGTATTTCATTACTTACATATGTGTAAATTTTTTTTCTCTTCTTTTATATATTCCATACTGCTTCCTATCATCTTTTCTTTTATGCTGTTTTAATTTAAATATTATTATAATATAATATAATATATTACCAAGTCATTAGAATGGTGAAACTCATGCTATTGAAGTACACCTTCTTCACTGCTCTGTGAAAGCAGCTCATGATAGGAACAAGTATAGATGAAATCCTTCAAGACCAAGAAAACGACATAAATAAATAATTGGTTTTCCTAAAAGCTACTAAATACTAAAACAGAATATAGTGATAGTCGTTTGATCCACTTATGACTCTTAGGGGTAGAGGTGGAATAAATCAATAAATAACATAATATAATTGTTATTGTATTTGCACTTGTATTTCATGTTTAAAAAGTAGAAATACAAAATAAAAAAATTGTAATAAACAATTTATTATTATTTTTCAAAGTTTATTTCTTCACTCCATGGATTTTCATCAATCTTCCTATTTTTTTTGTTTCGTCAAGATATAACAATTGGAACAATTTATTTACGTTTACTCAAAATATAGAGTATATTTTAGTTATATAGACATAGAATTGTTATTTATACTTTAATAAATGAAATACATGCTCATACATAACATAGAAAATATAAAATGAAAACTGTGCCTTCTGGCTGAATTGAGATGGAATCAAGCATAATATTTAATGGCAACAAGGGACTTCTTTTAAATTCATTGCCGTCACAGTTTTCTCTTGTTTTTCCTCTAGGGGTTGATAGCCGGGACTTTGGGGTTGTCTCTTTTACTAAATTACTGATAACATCAGGAAATTGTTAGTTAATTGGGTTCGGCTCGTTTTTTAAATCATGATTTAATCGGTTAATTAATTATCGACAAGTAAAAAAAACTAAAATTTTAAAAAATATTTCATGCGTCTGTTAGACCTAGTATTGAAATGCGTTTGAATCTATGGGTTAAACACAACAATCGAAAATATATCAAGTTATTTCATTCTTTGGGTTATTTTGGTATTTATTTATTTTATTATTTTTTTCAATTTTTTATAGTAAAAGGCCTTGGACATTGCTCAGTTCATAATGATCAATTAAAAGTGGATATATAAGTTAGTCCAAATTTAGCTGTTTACTTCTTCACTTCGCTCTAATAATTATTTAAATCCATTCATATCGTTATTATTCTGCCTCTATAAAGTGGGTACTTGCCCGCTTCATTTGGTTGGTGTATAAATCTAACTGTTGAATCTGAGACCTTATGGTTTAAGTTTATGTTTATGTCATTAAACTTAATAAATTGAAAACATAATTGACATTTTTTATTGAAGCACTTAAGTAATCAACACTTTAATTATTTTTTGTCGCTTATGGCCGAAATGAGTTTTATTTGTTTTTATTGTTGCATGATTGTTGTTCCATTTTTTTGTTTTCTAAAGATTCGAACTAATTTTTAAATCCATCATACTAAACTTTGAATTTTTGCTTAATTTTAAAATATGTGCAATCCTCTGTATTGATTTATTTTTTACTAAATAATTTATTTACTTTTTAATACAGTAATTATTGATGACCTATGCATGGCCCAACAAGAACGAACTCATATTATCGTACCTTAAACAGAATCTCTCATGTCATCCTGACGTAATGTCGTAAGATATTATCTTAATTAAAATAATCTTTAATTAAATAACCTGCGGCTATTTACTTTTCTAGGGAAGATACCCTCAATACTTTTTATCGGCTTTATTTCAATCTTTTGAATTACTTTTTGGAAACAATGACAGTGCCCTCACATACTTGATAAGTCGAGGAGTAGTGTCTATAAAAACATAAGGCCTAAGTTAATATAATATTTCATGATCAGGACAAATTTTTTAAGATGATGTAAACTATCAAGTAATTTAGATGAACTAGATCATTGAAAGTGTGTCTGAAACGTAGTATACAAGATTGAAACGAAACAGATAAGAAGCATTAAGATATTTTTTTCCTTGAACATAAAATAAATAAGTACGAATTAAAATATTTTATATGAATGATTACCTGTTATATATTACGTGCACATGCTGTAATCGTAAATTGTTCTGTTCCACTTACGAATTTTGAATCCTTCCACGTAGTGGAGAAATTGGATTAGATGTTAAATGATTGATAATAAACTCCTGACATAATCTGTCCATTGGCAGTTTGAGTCACCATGTCGTTAATAGTATTCAGATCCTGCTCACGCTCTTGAGCCCAGACGTTCCTAACTCATCAGAAGCGTGAGAGGTCAGCCGTCGTACACCTCTCCCTTTCTAAGAAGTAGGTCTGATAAACCCGGAGATACTCGCTGACGTAACTTGGTGTCATCAGGCGCAATACTGCATCTAATTCCATTGCAGATTTTGCCCTTCTCGAATTCATTTGAAAACATTTAGATCGATAAGCTACATTTTTATTGGAATTAGTAGGCAATTTAGTACACGGAATGTAGACACAGACCAGTGACATAGAAAATCATCCATTTCCAAGTTTACGAGACCATTTTTTAAATGTTTGATTTCTTCCATTTCAATAGTTAAAGATTTAATAAATGCACAAATACATCTATATAGACAAAATCTTACTTTTTAAGAATTCATTCATAATGATTCAATTGCCTCTAATACATTAATAGTTAATATAGATTTGTTCTGTAATATTTCTGTGAATGTAATTTAGCATAATATATATTAAATTTAAGGTAAAAAGAATATTAAAAATAAACTATTGCATAAGGAAGTTACATTAGTTAATACTTGTAATAAACATAGTTCATCGAAAGACATACGAGATATTAATATTTGGCCGAAAACATTCTCAATATATTTTTAAAGCTACTGAATTCCAGAAAATCGTTGCGAGAGCTGAAATAATTTGAGCCGGAGAGAATTAAATTAACTACGAAATAAGTACAAAATTGACCTGTACCATTTAATTTATGTTGTGTGCCTTACAATATTTTATTTAATTCTTTTTCTAAAAATCATAAGACATCCCTAGGAACGGTTTTCTTTCAAAAAAGATTTATTGACCTAATAAAAATTCATTTAATACTTACATTTTATACCTTTACTATTTAGTACTGCATACAAAATACTCTAATTTAAAAACTAGACTGAACATAGTTAGTGATTAGATAATTTTTTTTTATTTATACGCCAGTTTACATCATAAATATAATAATAAACAAAACAATGAATTGAAAAAAATTAAAGAAAATAAAATTGCTGTAAATTTAAAAAAAATTTACATACTGTATGAAAATTTTAAATTTAAATAATATTAAGGTGTATTTCCTGGCTTATGATAGTAAAAAAGTATACATCAGCTAGATTTTACGGCAAAAAAAACTTCAATGTATTTTATATGTTTGTATAACAATTCAAATTGATCTAGCAGAGCCCGGCAAGCCATTTAGTATATATTAGCTTCTTACAATATTCTTAATTTGATTGATACCATGACAATTTAGAAGTTAATCGGTTGAGTTGGAGCGATTACAATGATTATTAAAAATTTAAAAAAAAGAAATTAACAAATTTTTAGATCATAAAAAGTTTATATTTTTGATTTCCTTGAAACTTTGTAATTTAAGGATTCAGTGAGTTGCTGAAAACTAATGTGAACTTGTTTTATACTTTATTGGAAAAATGATTTTTTTTTTACTTTTCTATATCGTAAAAATCTCTGGAAAGCATTTTTTTCTTAAATATTTTTTTTTTACAATCAGATAATAACTTTTAACGCTGAGATAAACACATGAAATTCATTCACATGAAAATGAAAAAAAAAATCATAAGTAGAAGGAACCAGATTTGTAATGTTCTTTTGATAAATTATTTAAAAAAAGCCTTGATATACCGATAAATATTTAATCCAGAATTATAGTCGTGGAAATAAATATAAAAGAAATTATTACTTTTCTTAGAAAGTTTAATCTTAGATGTCAACCAATTAAATTTTAATATTCGTAGCTAAAATTACATTTCCTTAAAAAAAACAGGGGACAATAGATACATTTAAAATATTAAAGAATTTCTTAAAGAATAAAAGAGGATATAAAGGGAAAATAGAGACAGTTCGAATTCGCTCTGTTGCTTTTATGTGTGCATGACTTCGTTATTGTTTTTGTTAAACTCTTATATTCTTATGCAGGAACATAGTTTTGGTTATTTTCGCTTCGATAAATCCTTAAAATCGATTTTTTATTGTAAGTGAAGGTTGTATGTTGCCCGCAGCAAATCCGGTTTTTCTTTATCCCTTGGATAGTCTCTCATGAACAAATATTTATATATTACTCGTGTTTCGTTATTTTTTTTTAATCTTATGTAGTCGATGTTTGTATACCTAGAGGAGATATGATCTATATTCCCCCTATAGACATAAAGCAGATATTGGATTTGGACGTGCCTCAGAAGGCAGTAACAGGTCGAAAACAATGCACCGATTGCAAAACAATGCATGCAATGTGGCTCCAATTGCGTTTTGGATTCTGATTTAGCAGCATTATAAACGTCAGTATGCGGTATTTCTGGTGGTTCTCTGTCAGTGTATGTTCAATAAATCGATCCGCGCTTTTGCACCCCGAACAAGGGCGAATGCCTTTTGATCTCTATTGCGTTTTGAATTAGTTATTTGTTGATAGGTCCATCCTGTATGTTTGAATTTGATTGTAACTTCGTGCCATAGGACTATTTATTTTCGCGTTTAATTGTATTCAGCTCTCTTTTATTTTATCGTTTGCCTTCCATTTGGTATATTTTTGATGGGACTTTTTTTTTTTTGTACAAATTTATTTTAAACTCACCCTGATTTAAAAAAATATTTTAGGACCATTCCATATAGCAAATCATCCGTTCATGACATTTACTCCCACAGATTTTGATAAAACCTGATAAAAATAATTGTATTATTATCTCGATAATACTTCTTTATTCGCCTTATCATTTAAACTTTTTTTTTTATTTTATGCTATCCCGAAACTCGGTAAGCGCGTGCCTAAAGGCACGTACATCCATAACTAAATATTCATGAAATGGTCATGTCGGACTTTAACAAAAGAGATAGTTTATCATACAAAAACCACCATATCTAGAGTCTCAGACGTAATAAGATGCTCAAATTCGTTTTTAAATAATCTTAAATATTTAGGCTACCTACTAAATAGAAATAGTGTTTAAATTATTATGCCACGAAGAAGAATATCTATTAAAATTCCAAACATGCCCAGTTGGTTTGACATAATATCTTTGATTTAGCTGTGTTGGCAGTACGATTTTAATTATTATAATATTCAGAATAAATAATTTTATTTTAATACTTTAAAAAAAAAAAAACACATTGTTTTAGAGACTTTTCGTACCAACTATCGTTTTACAGGATGCCTATTCAAGTTCCATATATCTCTGCCTAGAATGATTGTATGAAGCGGAAAAAGCATTTAAACCAGATGAGAAGATTTATACCAAAAGTCAATTTATCCACTCTGAGAAAGTGATTATTTAAAACTTATTTTGGGAGCCTCTTATGTAGATTTGAGTTATTTTTTTAAAATGAAATATGTTGATCTATTAGACCTAACAGTGTAAATTTATATTTTTAAATAAACTGTATTAGTTTTATCTGTAAAATTTTAATTGGTAAAAAAAAAACTAAAGTTTTTAGGTGTGAGTATATTACCCTTTGTTATATATTATGTAGTATATTACTCTTCGTATTAAAAAATATTAAAACAACTCATAATATTGAATCTGCATTATGAATAATGTTTCATCGCTTAATAAATGTATAATATTTTATTATTATTATTAATATTTATTTATCTTTTTTTGTTTAACTTAGGTATCCAATGTAGTATTTCTTTTAACCAATTTTTTTTATTATATTTTCCTTTAAATCTATGTATTAGTTTTGTTTTGGTAAAATGTATTTATTTGTTTGTTTTACTGTAAATATATAAATAGATTTCACATGGTGAATTTGTTTAGCGGGTCACTGAGGAGGATCTGAGAGAGGGAATTCGGGAGTGTGAATTGTTGATAAAATGAAACGAAAATTGTGAAGTAGAAGGGACAAGAAAGGGAAAGGAAAAAAGCAATAAATTGAAATATTCGTATTTAGTGAGTAGAATTGATTGCAAAGGAAAACTGAGAAAAAATGAAAAAAAAAAAATGTTTTCTTTCTACTTTATTATATCATGTTAAAATATGTAATTTATATATGTCCGACCACGGATTGATTAGTATGCTGTGTAATGTAGCAACCCGATGTATTTGGGCATCATGAATGAATAAAGCATTTTTCTCTCTGAAAAAAAAAGAAATCAACGCTTTATTCTAAGGATTTCTCAGAGTAAGATGAAATTAATTGAGTACCTCATTAAAAGATGGTTAAGATGATATTTTCCTAGTCTGTGTGTATCTGTTCAACAACCAAGTTGTACAGAACTGAAGTTACGTATTTAAGGAGAGTATATCTCTGTGATGTCACAGCAACAGTACAGGTTTATAGATTACACTTTGACATTTTTTCGATTTTCTCAAAAACTGCTCTAACGATTTTGGTCAAACTAGGTATATTAATGTAAAATCAAGTTATCTTCTACACCCACTAGGTCTTATCATAATTTAAATAGTTTAACAGAGCTTAAATGCCGAATTTTCAGAAGCTTTTAATCAGGTTAATCAGGGAATTGAATCATTATTACGAATAAAGGCTTGAGTAGGTGAAATACCTACTGTAATGAGGATACGAGAAAAAGGGTGGTTCAGGCCCGCGAAGGGTACTTCACAATCGATACGAATTGCTAGTTGTTATCGTTGTTTTACTTTTTATTGGAGGAATAATGTTTATCGCTACTATCCTCACAGTGCAAACGTTACCTCTTCGCAATATCGTGACCTGTTGCTTGTTTTCTGCTTAGTCACTTGCTAGTGTAGAAAAACTTGACATTCACGCCGAAACTAAAAAAAAAAAAAAATAACGTCCTCAGGGTAAAACCTTTTCATTCTCATTATACTATGAACGTATGAAAGAAGGAACGAAAGAATTTTGTACCGTTCTCTCTGTATTCAGATATGTGCTCGGACTTTCATGCAACAGTTAATCCGATTTTATTGCTATTTTCAGTAATACGTACAGTAGTACCTAGTTGGTCCTGTTAATCCTCTACTTCGTATGAGTAAACATATTCTCTTCGGCACAAATATATTTTAAAAATACCCTGTCCATATTGTCCAAAGTTTCACGGTTTGTACAAGTTGGAACCTAGTTGGCCTCATATCGATTTTATCAAATCATGGCCTATACTTTCGCTCATGCATGCGCATATGGATTTTTTTTAACACACATTTCTAAAATGGTCTAGTATTCGTCAAGCCATGGAAGGTATTTCTAGGATGCTTTCGTGAGGTAGTCAGTGATGATCACTGCACTCCATATGCTCTGAGCAAAATTGATTGTGGAACGACCAAGAATGTAAAATTATGAGTAGATATTTTTAAATGTTGGGGATTCCTTGATTTGTAATACGCAGGGCAAAATACAATCACTACATTCGACCGTGAATTTGAAAAACCGTTGAAGTGGAACATTGCACTATACAGTTCTTCAAGCCATGCTACATTAATAATATTACAATTGTTCGTTTTTATGTACAATTTACGTTATACAATTAAAACTTACGTTGTACATGTTTCATTAAAATATGAGTAACTTTCAGTTTTATTTTTATTTTATATGGATATAAAAATTCAAAAAATGATTTTCGTTTAGCTATTCCATGATTGTGAAAGTTTCGAGTTAACACAACCAAACTATTTTATTTTCACAATTGGCTAACCTTTATTTCAACACCTTCCGTGTAAAATACGACGTACACCATAAAAGAAGGAAACAAAATTTTAAAAAACAATAAATTAATAAACGAAGGGAAGTTTTTAAAATTTTATTTGGCTCCTAGTTTTGTTAAAATTCAAAACTTTTATTTTCTCCTTATGACATACTTGGACTTGCTTCTCTCTCTGCTGGCGATATGTATAGATCGTTTTATTTAAGTTGAAGAATGATGAGTTCGAGGCATGTTAATACGCAATCAAATAGACCTTTTATTATCATCAAGTAGTTATTTCATACATTATTTATCATGTGTTGTCATGGCCTATTTTCTAGAAATTCTTTTTAAAAGACGATTCTGGAGTGAATCATCCTGAATTCGAGGTTGAACGGAATGAGAATTAACCGGATATGAAAGGAAGTAAAGCAGGAGGACGTAATTGGTATGCGGGACATCCTATACTTGTGGCATGTACCGTATTCTAGGGAATAGGTCGCCAAGAAACCTAATGGAACCACCTTAATACACACTATCGAAAGGCCGTTCAAGAAGCAATCGGGTGGATAAAATTGATTTGATTATTGTGAGAAGAAAAGTGGTCCGACCGAGATGCATAACCTAAGTTTTTGTTACTTAGGGTAATGTAATTGAAAGAAATATTTTTTGGATATATGGATGGACAGGAGCAGTCATAATAATTATTCTCCTTATTTCTTTTATTTGTTTAAAAATTGTAGAAGGATATGGACCTACCACCATTGAACACTTACTGTTATTTTAATATTAGTACCCATACTTTGTTATTTAACAAATATTTTTACTTCATAGTTTTATGTCATAATTTTTATAGAAATTTTATAATATAATGATTACGTAAAACCCACAAAACTTTAATTAAATCGTGATTGGTTAACTTAAATAATAAAAGTAACAGAAATAAAATTAAAATATGTATTTTTATTTATATGTGTATATATCCTTCTTCAAACAATAACTAATAAATATTTTTTTTAAATATATACTTCTGTTATTTCCATCTTCATTTTGAACCTTTTGTTGGCATATTAGTTTAATTTAGTTGTTTTATTGAATATTTGAAGATGTTTAGCTGTCTGTTTTCTACTGCATATTTCAAATTTATTATTATTTTTTTTAATGATTTACCATCCGGTGGTGAACGATTAACTGGTACATCTACCCTATTAGTTCAATAAATCTCTTTTTCTACGATTTCTTCGTGTCCCAGTGTTCATATTAGTGTCAGCTTTCTGCCCAGGACCAATTACTTTTGTATGTCGAAGCAACTACATACCAGAGATGACTTAGTTGTGTAGGACTTATTATAATAGCTGTGTGATATTATATATATTTTTTATCCTTTTTTAGATTTTTTTTTTAATATCTTCCTTGAAATTTACAAGTGAACATTATAACAATATTTATTTACAACTGCAAATTACAACATACATTCAGTAAAATTTGATCCAAGTTATAATGGAGTGGTACAGGCATGCTGAGAAACTACCCATTGCTAGCACTTTAATGACGTTTTTACATTATCAGGTCTCGTGGACATCTTTTCAGGCGCCTCGGAGGATTGTCAGGAATGGAAGAGGAAGCAAGGTTAGAAACTGGTTGGTTTAGGTGGTTAAGGAGTTTATAATGGTAGGAATGATATCTAGTTCGTGCTAGTTAGGTTACATACGGAACATTATGGTCTTTGTGTAGATTTTTAAGAGAAGCTATTTCTATTGCATGTAATTCAGATTGTAAGACACGTTGGATATGATCCCATATTTTAAGGATGACAGAGATCGGAATAGCACTTATAACCTAATAATCTTGGAGAGGAATGTTTCCTTGTTAAACTTCGTCAAAGGAGAACGGCTGTATCTGCTTCTATAAAGCCATCGTAATACAAGAAACTCATTGTTGAGTAATCCCTGTTAATGCAGTATTTTCCTGACATAATTACCCTTCGCCCTAATAACCTATCGAACCTAATCCCAAGCTTCCTTGTTTTTATCGAATGAAGGAAACAGGAGCGAGTATGATGGCCCGAAGCCAAATGGTCCTTACAAATGAATTGGGCTTTATTTGTCGTAGCAGAGGGACCCTTGCTGCCCCTGACAATATTTAATACCGGCCCCAATTGCAGTTCTCCCCCTACGGCAATATTGGCGGTGCTGCGGCCGCACTAGTACTTAGAGGAGGTAGTGGAGGAAATACCCCAGGTCACTAATGACAAACGGAATCATTTTTCAGAGTAAATTGCTGCAATAAATCCCCTGGTTGCCGGCTAGCAGTAATTACCTGTATGTTCCTCCTTCCCTGCCACCTGTTCCCCTGCCTCGTAGCTTAGTTCTAGAGGGCCTCTATTTTCCTGCAATTTTTATTTGTTTGCTATGTTGTTGAAAAGAGAAAATAAAACTTTAACCACGAGCTTTTCGAAAACAGATTACCTACATTTTAAATCAATTTGTTGACCTTTCATCGATATATCTCACCTTTAGATTTCTTAGTTCAAATTCGCTGTAAACATAGAACTATAAAAGAATTCCTACAAGAACTAGAAGAATTAGTTTCCATTTTTCATTTTTTCCTGTTGGTCTTGTCTACTTATTGCCTTATTTTCTCCTTCGTGTTTTACTTTTTTTTTTTAAATAATTAATTAATTAATGGATTATTGATAAGTATTATTATAATCTGCCACAAACTTGGGAAATGAGTAATATGGCTAATTGAACATATTCATATCAAAAATAAAATAGAAGTAAAAGTAAATAAATAAAATCTCTATACGATATAAACTGAAAAAGAAATAAATAAAATGATCATAATCAAACAATGTAAAATAAATTATATGAAATATTTACAATCTCGGCCTAAGCATCCACGAGCCCACTCTATGAGGGGTAGAGGAGGGATCTTCTAGATCCCAGCATCATCGCGTCACTGGTAATGAGCCTGTGGAGACTGAGTAAGTGCGGTAAAGCCGCATCACTCTACATGAGTGGAGCATCTGGCCATTACCAGAACTCCAATGGTCGATTTTATTTTACAAAAAGTCTCTTGGCCACTGCCGTTTCAAACTTCCAGGTGGATTGTAAGGATGTGTGGATAAGGATTGAACCAAAGGATTAGGATGATTAGAAAGGCTTATATGGAATTTTGAGAATTTGGTTGGTATGAGATCAAGGACAAAAGAAATATGAAGGTCCTGGTGTAGTGCTCTGTTGGAAACGTAATAGGGTGCATTGACTAGGTACTACTATTTCATTGACATAGGTACTACTTGGCATTGACTAAGATTTCGGTTTGAAAGGATTGGATACGTTCAAGACTATAGGTCCAGATAGGTCTTAGGATAGTTTTATAGAATAGTAGTTTATTTTCTATTGAGAGATTAGAGGTCCTGCTGAATATTCGGTAAAATTAGCTGAATCGTCTGTTTAGCTCTTTTCTTTTAGGTCTAGTATGTTGGATCCATGTAGGTCTTGACCAGATGGTCAGAATCTGCGACGAAGTGTGAAAGTCACATGAGTGCATATTTTACATTCAACAATATTTACCTTAAAACGAAAATATAAATATTATATACAATATTTTAAAAGGGTTGACCAAAAAAAAATATATATATATATATTTGACTTAAATTAAATCAAGTTTTTAATCATAAGAACGTATATTATGTAAATATATTAAACGTCACGATAACTAAATGATCAATTTTTGACTTGTTTTTTTTTTGTAATGCTAAAAAGGAAAATATATATTTATGTATCAAGGTGTTATAGAAAAGGAAAAAAAAATTTTTAAATCTAAATGTTAATATTCATTCATGAGAATCATCATGAGAAACGATGGCTATTAAAATAAAACCCTAACATTTCTTATCATGTCTTCGCTAATGTGTGTAATATAGATATCATTTAATAACTTTATAGATAATTAAATTATGTTTTAAACGAGCACCTGGAATATTCCGAAAGATGTTTAGTATAGTTTTGAATTATAAGTACAACTAATAAAAATTAATAGGGTTCCATCAGAACCTTAGCAAAAGTCTGATACGCAGTTCTCACCAAAATCTTTTTGTGTCGCAATCGATACAAAAAAAACATGTTTCCAATTTTTGCGCACAGGGTCGTCAATTTTGTAGGTAGATATACATCGGGGGGCCAAGATGCCTCAGACAACAAATGTTACAAAATCGGTTCACTCGTTCAAGTGTAGATATTTGATTTTTTTTTCCTTTTAAGGCATTTGTATTGTGATTCCGGAGTATTTAATAGTTTTTCTGTATGTTTATATATGGCAGAGAAATGGGTGTTAAAAAGTCTAATCGAACTCCATTTAGAAATGTCAAGTGGTAATGAGTTCTTTAAATCATGGTGCGGTACAGTAACTTTGTAATTTTTGAGTAGTTTTTGAAAAAACGCGGATGGTGGACAGAAAGATATTTTTTTTCAATTTGTTATTTTGCCATTGAGAAAAAGTGAGTTTTAGTAGTTGTGATTTTCTTTTAAACTATCTAAAAATATTTCGGCCAATTTAATACCAAAGAAAGTTACTGTACATATTGTAAAAGAAGGTTTGTTACTTGAAATATTTTTTTCTAAATATCTTCAGCACCTTCAAATTTAATAATGAAAAAATTAGTTTTCGTTCAAAAGCTTTATTGACTTTTGTGATGAGACTATTTTCTCATCAAATTGTAAAATGTAGAGCAGCCTTTGTGTACGTTTCATTGACATATTGGGGCGTATGAAGTGAAGGGTCTTTTTGGAAGGTGTAACCAAAATAAGGTCAGAACAATCATCAAATTAACTACTATGAATGAGAATAACATTTTATTCGTTGGAGAAAAATTATAAATTATTACATTTTATTTATAGGAAAATTATTTTGACTAATATACAAACTTAACTAATATTTCACTTCAATGTTTAAGGTTTTGCATGAAAATATCAAATGATATGTATGAGAGGTACCAGCTGGGGTTTTTTAACTTAAAATAATTTCTTTTGTCGGCATAAAAACCAATTATACCACCGGACCTAGGCAAAAACCCAGGAGGCAACAGATCTAAAGTAATGTAAAAAGACATATAGATAACAGAGGGTACCATTAACTGGGAGCCATTAACCGTCTAGGCAGAGC
>NW_027108122.1:3300673-3302148 GCF_000696795.3 Halyomorpha halys
TATGATATTCATATCTAGCATACCACGTCGAAGGGGGTTTTCAGATGGTATCTATTAGTTGAATTAAATATAGCGCATCCCGTTTCAGTCAGTTCCCATCAGGAACCGATAGAGATACATAATACAAATAAATCTGAATACATCATATAAATATATAAATACAGATACATATATTACATTAATATATGAATAAATTTCAATATAACAACGTGTACGGGGAACCCCCAGTCGGGCTTAGAAACCCCGAGCCCCGTACACGGCACAACATTTATAAACGAATATTATAATTTATAGATAAATCTAATCATTTTACCGAATTTGCGTTTTTTTTTACATATAAATATAGTTATTTCTACAAATTTATATCATCTATTTCATACCTTGGTGTAGACACTTTCTCGAGGAATCAAATTTCCTGCGAATATTGCCTAGCTCAGCGATATTACGTAAGACCAACTGATCGCCATTCTTATGGCCTCATAAATTTTCCTAAAGATTTTCCTATCAAATATTCGCAGGTTGTTTGCATCTGATTTGGTTAGTCGCCAGGTTTCCTAACCATAATTCAGCAAGGAAAGGTCTTCTATATGGTTATTTGGAGCTGATGGTGGGTTTTTAAGTTTCAAGGCAATGATTTAGTTATTAGTCACTACTTTTCTCATTTTACTAATGTAAAAGGTGTTTCGTTCAAGATCATAAAACAATATTGGAAAGAAAATTAGTTTTTTAATATTTACTGCTGCTACTGAGCTAGCATAACAATACTACATTTACGTTCAATTTGAACGTATTATGTTTTATATATTTTACTTAATTCATTACATACTAAGATAAAATAATAACATACCTTTTCATTTTTTTTTCACTGCCAAGAGTGTAATAAATTATTTGTAATTCTCATTTTAATGCCACTGATTTAGTGAATAATTATTGTTACACTTTAGCAAATTATTAGATTATTCTTAATCCAATAGTTGAAATTACTTATAATTATTCCTTCTTAACTACTTTTCCGCCGAACCAACATTTTCCACGTAAAAACATTGTTCGTGATGTTTTTAAATTACTTTAATTCTTACATATTAATTACTGTTTTTTAAATTCCAACTATTATATCATAATAGTTTTATAATTTTTTGTTTATTTATTAGTACTATCATAATATTATGATGCAGATGATCAGGTCAGAATGGCTGTTAAAAAAAATGATTCTTACTTATTTAATGCCTTTATTTTCATGACTGCATCGACGTTTGTTGAAACGTTTTAATAAATATAACAAAAAAAATTTAGGAAGATAGTTGATTGACCAAGTGTAAGTGACAAATAAGACGGTCTGGGTGCTGTCAAAAAGCAATTCAAATAGTACAATATTAAGTACCCTGACTATCTCCTAGATTTACTGTAGCGTCAACAATAAACCATTACTGACTGCACCATGACTATCTCCTAGATTTACTGTAGCGTCAACAATA
>NW_027108122.1:3308703-3309716 GCF_000696795.3 Halyomorpha halys
GGACGTTTCTACCAATTTACTATGGCTATCGTTAGTTAAATTTAAATTTAAGAATTTTTTAAAAATAAGTACCAAAGGTGGCATGTCAGGAATTATAAAATTAGTATATGCAAGTAGTAATTTGAAGGCTTAACTCAATTAGACAAATTTATTTAAATAATTAAATATTATAATGTATATGTTAAGATATGATCCTCAGGCTCACTCCATTCTTTTGTATTTCCCATAACGTTTGCTCATTATGATTAACTTCTGGTATAGTTGTGACTCATCACTCTCTATTTAGAAATGAAAATTATAGTTTATATGATTTGATATAAATTTTTAATATAATGCTTAGGCTCACTCTATTCTTTCGTTTTTCATGTTATGTCTGCTCATTATGATCGAGGTCCGGTCTAGTTATGAATCATCACACCCTATTTAGGAATTGGAATATAAAATGGCTTGTTTTAATTGGGATATTCTTTAGATAATTATTAGTAGTTTTTCGGGAATTTATTTTGTTTGTGTTAGCGCTTAATCCCACTATTCATTGAACTTACAAGTTAAAAGGGATAATATACGCACACGTTTTAATAAAATGGCATTAAGGGTAGGGAAAAATGAACCGCCACAGCCAGAACGGTCAGAAGAAGAATCTGATCATAAGAAACCCGAAGAACCGACAGAACAGAGGCCAACTGGAGGAACAGTGACCCAAGTCAAGAATATAACCCAGCCAGAAACAATTCCAGCACGGATGGAAAATACTAAAGGAGAAACCTCTAACGGACCACAGGCAATGGAATATAACTCAATAATGACCTTGATACAGAATTTTGTGAAAAAACTAGAACAGATGGATGAGAAAGAACGAGAGGAACGAAGGAAAGAACGACAACAGCAGTATGAGGAACGAAGGAAAGAACGAGAAGAATATTGGAAAAAGAGAGAACAGAGGGATGAAAACTCCAATAAAGCTATAGAAGACTTTAAGAAAGAGTTATGTGTAAAAATAGATGCAACGACCA
>NW_027108122.1:3314096-3318888 GCF_000696795.3 Halyomorpha halys
TGACTATCTCCTAGATTTACTGTAGCGTCAACAATAAACCATTACTGACTGCACCCTGACTATCTCCTAGATTTACTGTAACGTCAACAATAAACCATTACTGACTGCGCCCTGACTCCCTGCTAGATTTACTGTAGCGTCAACAATTAAAATATATTATGTTATTACGTTATTTTTATTGATTTGTTTTAATTTTTATATTTATGAGGAAGCAGCTGACATTTGCAATTTATCTTAGTCGTGCTATATACACTTTCTCTCATGTGTAGTAATCTTATTGTTCCTCATAAATATATGTTGAAAAAAAAAATCAATTTATTTTACAGATTCTATTTGTTCTATCTATTTTTTTCTTTTATAACACTGTCTATTGAACTAACCTGTTGGACAAATAAACATGTGATAATTTTCCGAGTTTTTCCTTCTGGTCATCAAAATAGAGTTAGAATTATATTTTGATTAATCCAATTTATGTTATTATAGAAAGATAGTGCGGGCGGCAGTCGATAAAGGTATCAAAATAGTATAAGAAAACTATATATTGTTAACCAACGTTTCGCTCCACTTTGCAAGGCTGTCAGATTGAAACAAAGATGAGAACTGCAAAGTGAGGCGAAAGCTTGGTTAACAATAAATAGTTTTCTTCTACTATTTTGATACTTTTATTGACTATCTTCTTCCAATACAATTTATGTTACATTTTAATTTATTTTATGTATGAAGTGCATAAGTAATGATTTATTAATTACATATTAATTGTCTACTATATTCACATTATACTAATGTAAGGTTACTAATTTAATTATTTTTGAGATTATTTACTTAATATATATATTTTTTTTCAACGTTTCTTAGCCCTTTGCCCATCTTCAGCGTCACATTAGTATCTCTGTTAATTTAATCTATTTAATTATATTTTGTTATATTTATAATTAAGAATTGGTTATTGACCGTGGAACTTTATAAAATGAGGAGATTGCTGGAGGTGGGATCAGTGAGATTAAAAATAAAAATAAGCAATAGATATTTTTAAAAATTAAGTTTCGACGTTTCAATTGTAATTTCAGGCCTTCTTCAAGGTAGACAGCAAGTAAAAGTTCCACATGGAGCAAGAAATTCAAAAATGAAAATTTGTTAAAATGAAATTTTATTTGTAGTGGAACCTTCAATGAGCCGTGATATTTAGGCCGAAACGTTGGAACTCAATAAAATATAAGTTTTGCTTATTTTTACTATTCACTTCACCGATCGAGGCTGCGATATTTATATTTTGACCTTCTTTGACGTATAAAATTATTCTTTTTAAATCATCTCCACTATTGCTTAACTATGGTCTGTTCTCTGATATTTGTATTTATGTGTGTTTTTATTTATTCCATCATTGGAGATTTAACATGAAAATGACTACAAAAATATAATCGAACAGTTTCTCTTTAGTTACTCCCTCCATACAATAGTCATTTTATTCTTTTATTTTTCTATTTTTTTCCGAAAATATCTTTATCCTCGAGGCGAACAGATAAGGCCGTTCGCAACGGGAGGTAAGGGCATTCTCATCTGTAATATAAAATTAAATTGTCCCTTCCATCCTTCGTAAATAATAGAATAGCCTCCGACCTCGTCTTATGGGGGTGATGTCAAAAAACTCTCCAACATCCTCGGAATAATCCTCAGACGGTCTCCTATTCATCCTATTCATGGTCAGACGTATTCTGAATTCTCAGAATTATTAAGAAAATTAATTGTATACAAATACAAATACTTATTGATTTTTTATTGTTTGTATCCTTTTTTTTAAATAAGTGATCACGATAATTATTTTATGAGTTTATTAATATATTGCCTATTAATTCCTTATTTGTAAGTAAGTATTTAATTTAAAACACAAACTTCTTTTGATTATTTCTTTTAACTATTTTTATTTGTATCCTGCCTTCAGTCGTTGGACCATTCCTTGTGAAGTATTAATGCACAAACCAAAGTTATGTTTAAGTTTCTCTTATAGGCTATTATGCTCGAGTCTATTCATTAAATATTATACTTTTATATCAATCACCTTGACTGTTTAGCCTATTTATTGTCACAATATCATTAACAAAACGTACATTCACAAAGTTTGGACTAAGTTACATTAGAAATAACGAAGAAAAAACGAATTGAACGTTTTTCTTTCTTTTTTGTTCCTCAATAATAGTTTCTTTTGTGAATGAATAATCCGTTATTCCAATAAACTTGAAGTTATTGTTGTTTTTTTACTTTTTAGTTATTGTTATTCATTATTATGTGTTATTTGTTTGGAAAACCTTGTTAAATAAGTAAGAAATTATAAAATTGTTGTTTTGAAGGAATCCATTAATATTAAGCTATGCACGTGTTGCAATACACGTATATATAACTTGCAATAAGTTGTATATAACTTGCTAAAAAAAATTCTTCACAGATATTATCTTATTATCTTGTTATCTTGTTTTGTTTTTAGCCCTGAAGAAGGCTAGAAACTCTAGCCGAAACGTCGGCACATTAAAATAAGTTAGTCATACTTATTTGTGTTTCATTGACCGCACCCCCAACCATCTTCTCCTCATTTATCATCCACGGTCAACTATCTCTCATAATTAAGATATTATCTTAATTTTTTTTTTACTTTATAAAAAAATAATGTTCATTATCTACATTTGTTTTATCAACTGTAGCCGTTCTATAGACAGTCCCAAAGCTAGTAGCGTTGCCAAAAAGTAACCACAGCCTATGTTACAATCTATATTATAATTTTTTTATAGTCAGATGTACCTCTATTCAAACAAACCAGCGATTTATTTTTTCCCCAACTAACTTCTGGAAAAGCACCTGGATAACAGAAAATATATTTTCTAATAAATAAAAATAAAAAAATGTTAATTAGCAATAAAGCTGCCTCTAATAAAGCTAATTAAATTTGAGAATACTAAATATAGATTAAATCCTAAAACAAGAAGAAACATTCCTCAACATAATTAGATACAAATTAATTATTGCCTCCTTTCAGCATTCGATAGTCCGTTTGAAATGGCTGAAAGCACTCTATGTAATTCATTAGTATAAAAGTGTATTCTCATAATGAATATTGTATCTACTCAAGTTTTAATTAATTAATTTAATTTTCGCTGGTTGCTTTAATAATTAATTTATGAATTAAGAGCTGATTAAATCTTAGAAAAACAATATATTTTACGTTAGATCATTATTTGTTTTTTTTAAAGTCTTTTATCAAGGTTCCATTTTTTTATTCCTTCCGCCGGATCTTGGTTATCGCGCTCCTGACTCTTCTTTCCGGCCTTTTAGTGACAGAGATTAGAGTATCTTCGTGATCAGTCCGTAGAATTGTTTTGGTCAGTTTTTAGATAAGTGGATTTTTAAATTCTTTATCTTTATTATTGACTTTTAATGTAAGGAATTTAAAGGGAAACAAGAGCGTAACGTATTTGAAATATTAATTGATAATTATATCAATATTAGCAAGAAAGCTGGATTAAATTGGTTCATTACTTTTACTTGTATAAGGAATAAGTTATATTTCCAACACGAGATTTTGACTTAGTCCAAATAGCCAAAATGGTCTTTGAACAGCCTAGGTCAAAAATGATAAGTTATACAAAACTGAAAATTAGGTATTTATGATTTATGCTTGGGATGTGATGGCAAATTATTCCTTAAAATCTAATTAACAAAAGTCTATTTACCACCAAAATGGTCCCAATGATTTTTATTTGACTTGTAAATCAATCAATGTGCTATTAAGTGGTTTTGAATTGAACTTGTCTGATTTTTAAAAACCGATTATTTAAAAATCTTCCTCTTAAATACCTACAATTTTGTTTATTAGAATTTTTTATCTATATTTCATTGTCAGTAATGATAGGATATGCATACTTATGAACTATAAAAGAATTTAATATTTATTAAAGGAGCAATGAAATGTTTCCAAGATTGTTATTACAATAGTCATTACTGTTGACTATAGTCCATAACAACCATGGAAACACGAAAAAATAATAATAGTAGTAATTTGGTAAATAGAAATATAATGAGAAGTATTGCCAAGCGTCAGTTTACTATGATCCACTAGATTTCTTAAATTTATTTTATAACATTCCACATTTACTCAATCGGCTCATTGTCCACATTTTGAATATTTAAAAATAAATTTATTGTAATTAAAATTTTATTAGTTTGATGGTAATAAGAGGAATCGGGGTCAGCAATGCGTGATATTTTGCTTTTATTTTTTGAATACAGAATTCAAATTTCATCACGGAAACTAGAATACCAGATTACATTAGGGATAATGGAATTCCAGAATATGATTCTTTTTTTTTTCATTCTATGTAGATGAGGTTGTATTTTGTTATGATTGCCTCAGGACGACACCAAACCTCCAGGATAGGTTCGATTAATGATCAACGGGACACATTTAACATTTCTAACAATTATTGTACTACAGGTCTGCATCTACTAAAATGCATTTTTTAAAATTATATCATCTAAATTAAACGGATTACAAAAATAATATCCATTTCCCATCGCAAAATATATTTAAAAAATATACTAAATAATTCAAAAACACTATCCAAAATTATAGTCTCAAAACATTTATTTCATTCACACGTCCAACGTTTCAGCCAATTCGGCCATCTTCAGGGACAATCTATTACAAAAGTTTCCATTATTTGTATGATCTTACAATCAATTCAATTATTTAACATTATAATTCACAATTCACCTTACCTCAAATTACTATGAGACATATTATCCA
>NW_027108122.1:3319383-3355801 GCF_000696795.3 Halyomorpha halys
ATATGTAAATGGCTTCCAGTATTTTCCTTTTGTATGTATTATTCTCTTTATGTAAAATGAGTGTATTTTCAAAATCAAAATTATGTTGGTTTTTGGTTGCATGTTGAACTAGTACTGTTTTATTTACATCATTTTCTTTATTTTTCAAATCATTATTGTGTTGATAAATTCTGTCACCCAAAAGTTTAAGGCTAAGAATTAAAGTTCCAATGGATGTATGTAGGTGAAAGTATCCCAGATAGAGAAATGCCTGCCTACTTACTTACTATCTTCAAGCAATATACTTATGATAAATTTCAGTTCTGTTGAGCCCTCATGTGTCCGATAATTTTCTTGATTACCATAAAACACTGTAGTTTTTCATAATGATTTTATTAGCACTGTACCTACTTCAGAAATGTTACTTAATGTTCGAAAAGTTCTCTAAGCCATGGAAACGTTCCTATAGGTTATGAACTTTAAGCAGGAATTTTTGTGGCTCGCACTTTCTAGAAACAGTACTTCATTACAAAGTACTGAAAAACAGACTCTTTGTTAGTTGTAGAAATATAGTTTTTTTTTAATTAATGTAATATTAATAAAAATATGTAATATGTACATTCTAATGTACATATTAAATTAAATTGGTGTCGCTACGCCTCATTAAGTGTCAGGGGTGTAGTATATATTAAGGAAGCACTGTTTCTAGACCAACGGTGGTACAAGGAGTTGATTTGGTCAGAAACACCAGATTTTTACCTAATTACGGGCTAAAAGGACCCATGTTATGAGGCCCACCCCTGTAGGCTCCCGAAACTCCAAAGTGGCTGACTCAACGTATACAGGTAACAGATAATAATTATCTGCCACAGCCGAATTCGAACCCGGGTCATTTGGGCTAGTCGTCAATTTATATCTACAATGAACTAACCACTCCCTGAGTGGTATGTATGCTAGATTATAAATAAGTGTAAGTCGATAGGCATTTGACTCACACGGGCTCTTTAATAGGGGTATTCATGATGTTGTGTTAAATGTAAAATGTTTTACCATGTTAAATGTTATAACTGTAGGATTGTGAGTAGCCCTATTTGAAGTCATGTTAAACGTTAAATGCATAAGAGCCCCTAGCGGATTTTCTCAGCAACTTTTTTTATAAGCCTTTATGTTTATAACCTTTCCTTCCTAGCTATTTGTATTTAAAAAACTAGCCATTAGCAATTTAGAATACTATCGAGCTATAATTTCTAAACTGATGAACATAATTTAATAAAACTTGGATGTTCCTCTTAGGTGCCAGGAAGCTTTATGGAAACTACTTTGGTGTCAAATTTTATTAGATTATGAGATAACTTATGAGATAATTATGAGGTAAAAAAGTATTGTAAAGTATGAAATGTGTAGATTTGACATGAAATCAATCATGAACAAAAATAAAAAACTTACATCTATTTGAGGGAGAGAGAGGCTGCTGAGGTCTTAAATGATTTCCACTTTTTATAAAGTATAATTGCTCTGTTTAATTAATGATACATAAATAATAATATATACATAAGTAAGAATACATACATAATTTTAAATATTTTTAAGTTCAATTATTTGTCGATCGGACTTCTTTAAAAGCTCTAGTTTTAATTGTTTTAATTCAAATTTTTTTGGTATTTTGGTTTTACGAAGCTTCAGCTCCTCTGCAATCCTTTCCTTTTCAAATTTAAATCGCTCCCCATCCAACACAAGGCGGTCTGCTAATACCTCTTCTGTTTTTTGTCTCAGTTGTATTATTAAAGTTATCCATTGTGATTTAATAACAGGGGTATGAAATAATAACTAGCACAAACACGAAATAACTAACCTGACACAACAAACAAAAATGGTGGCGAGCTCAACTGGTCTATTGCGTGACATCATTCTCCATTTAACAGACCAAGTAACAGACTCTCTACCATGTTACATGTTATTTCGTTTTACCTCGGCCAAAGAAGGCAATTTTTTTCCATTTAACATGAGTTTTTCCATTTAATACGCTTTAACATGTTAAACTAAAGATCATGAATACCCCTAATATACATCTACTGAGCCTTTCAGTGACGTGATGGCCGTGTGGGTTGGGGTGTAGGTCCCAGAGTACTCGGTTCGGAACGTTGTTGGTTCGATTCCTATCTGTGGCAGTTAATATTTATTTCTTCGGCGGTCCCAAAAATGAATCCTGACACTCCCACCTTGGTTAGTACGCGGCGGCAACTCAGGTAGCCGCCAGGGGTTGGCAAAAAGGACCAGGAGGCCCACTTGCCGGACATGTTCCCCCACCAACTACCAATACAGAGCCTTTCACCCTAAATATTTTTTTTCTTAACAAAAAAGTTGATAAGATGAAATCTGGTGTTTATTATTATTTAATATTTGTAGATTTTATAGTTCAAATATATATGAATTAGTTTAAAATAATGTCTGTTTTTAAATTCATAATTATAAAATATTGATTCTTGAATTACTGTGGTTATTTTTGAAACTATTTTACATAAAAATAACTATTTATGCGTGTTTTAAATGCACTGAATGTGAACACTGAATCTAAAACACGATTTTGAGCAGATTTATTTTTCTAGACCTAATTAATTAATAAATGAGAAAATATATTTTGTAAAATAGTTAGATGAATGTTGAGGTAAAAAATTTTTTTCCTACCTTGCTTGTCTGCTATTAGGGCTGCTGCAGAATCAGAGAGGTGTGCTAGGATTACGCATGGCACTCCTGCCATTAAACTATGATTTATTTAAATTGTATTTATAATTATATTCATTTGGGGAAACCATGGGATGTACACGTTATCTATAGGTTTGCTGATGTATAGAGTTCATTCTTAGCTGATGTATTTTTTTAATTTAAGTCCCATTAAAAAACAAAACAAAAAAACACCCACACAAAAAAACGACTCCATTTGTATGTTAAGAGATAGAGAAACCTGTCGCTTGTAATGTAATTGGAAAGGTTGGCAACATTACCATAGCATCCTGACCCCTTGGTAATGCTCCCTTCCTATTCGCATGTATAAATATTCAACACAATTAATGTCAGAATTTATTAAGTTCACTTCCATGGTCTGTTTTGTCCGGTGTTCTGTCCACCGTACTCATTGAAGAAATGTTCTATTCTAGTTTCAAATGCAAGTAACAGCATTTAGTTTATACTTTCCGCTGAAAATTGTAGTTAAGATCATGGAAAATCTGTGCGCGAATCTTTCATTCGCATCCTAAGGCTTGAAGGATAATCAATTAATGTAAGTTGTTGATTTATCCATTAGGTTTGCGTTAAAGCTTCTGTCCAATCACTCGAAGTAACTATCGTAAAAATTTATTGCGTAGCAGTGATAAAAGATACGCTGCTGTTTTCATTTATATTCTGAAGGATGGCTGAATAGAATTGAATTGAAAAAAGTGTCTTTATATACATATTACATAATATAGTATACTATAATAATATAATATAATAATATAGTATAATATACAAGTACAGAATACTGGGTTGGTTAAATACTGCCTGTTAACCGAACCGATTTAGTTATCATAATTGAACTCTGTTATTAAACATTTTCTATAGTTTAAAAGTAAATATTATATCTAAAAATAATTCTTTCCAATATTTACTGACAATTTAGAATGTACATTACATTTTTTCTCTCAATATATATACTCGACTTAAAAACTGAACACCTGTCTAATAAGTGAATAAAGCCTGTTTTCGTCCTCCTTACTATCACAGACATTACAATATGTTTAAAATTTAAATTTAAAAATTCACTTCTGGTCTTAAACACTGTATAAATTAATTCAATATGCAACTATTTTTAATATCAAATTTTTTGAACTACAATTAATACTTAGGACCCTTTACAGTTACCAATAATTACTTTTTTAGCTTTACCAAATACAGTATGCATTTGACTTTCCGATATTTGCTCAAATTTAAAATCACTATTGAATACACAGCCTATCAGTTGTTCATGATTCATCATTCATAATTAATCAACTGGTTTGGTCGTTAAAACTTTTAATAAAAAATTAGCGAAATGCCATTAATAAAAATTCTACTCGAATAGTGAGTACGGTGTCAAGAATGTTACCATAGCCTTCTTTAATCCACGATAATTACAAATTTTCTACCTGTTAACTTAATTAAAAATTTCTGGTGAAAATACCTAAGCGAAAAAAATCTTACAAAACTGGTATTAATATAATTTAATATAGCTGTTAAAAATATGTAAAATGATAACAAGTAAAACAGCAGAATTTTAAAAACATACGACGCAGCCAAGAAAAAAGAGTCTTACAACTTATACGCCAATAGTTCAGGAGCCAATTTTTTTTTTCTTTTATTTATGTACCATTCGTGACCGCCACCCGGCCCATCATAAAACTAATAATTTTCACTAAATTATACACTCCTACATAGGATAGTTAACATCCACTGCTCCCAAAAACTGACATGAACATTCTGGAACCTGATTCATCTCAGATCAGTAGGGATATTACCCTCCTCTCCAGTAAAACTAAGGTAAATTTCCTTTTTATTTTTTTTGGAATGGCTCTCCGTACCGTGATGAATGAAATTTCTACAATCACTTTTCGCCTGAAATTTTTGCTTTCTTTCAAAATTTGACCATTTCAATCCTTCGTGAGAATCAGATGATACATAAACCGAAAGACTGATGTAGCTAATGACCAAAGACTCGATAATTATATTTTGCACCTTAAGAGGAATATGTATGCCCAATATATTCTATTTATATCCGATTGAATGGTTGTTGTATATGTCCCCGCTCTAACCAATTAACTTTGGTAAAATTTGGAGAATACGACGAATGGTTGACCAAGATTCTCCTTGGGACTCTATATAGACCCATAGACAGACAACTATGTTTTTATTTCTTAACTTTGTGAACTTTGGATATCAATGTCCTCATGTATTAGGTATATGTCTGTTGTAATTCAAAAGCTCTTATTACACTTACGCCTTTAAAGTATTTTACTAAAGAGCCCAAGAGGAAAAGAAAAGGCAGTTATTTCACCCCAATTTTTGATAACTTTAATGAAAACTATGTATAGTTACTAGTTTAAATTTACGAGTCTGCCAAATCTAGGTAGGGGGGATAAAAAATGGCTGCTGTTCAAAACGTTAAAAAAAAAATTTTTATTCGGAGCTCCATTTATTTAAAACTACCAACAATACTAGAAAACCTAAGAAAGCGTCATTGTAAGACAAATAAATTTGCTAAAATATGAGCCCAAATAGAGCTATTTACGTTCAATAGTTTCCCAGTAGCTTTTTAAAAAGCAACAGTTCATAAAAAAATACACAGAAAAATCAGTACTTAGTGAATTTATTTGGAGAAATCTATATCTCAAAAACCATTCGACGTACAAATGTCTATTAGCACTCAAATTAAAGTTAATTTAATGTAATATAAAATATTTTATAATGTTGATCTTCGTCAGAGTAGTAGTTTTTATGATATTCGATAAAATAAATTCACAAAACGTTAATTTCTAGTTGTTCAGACAAACATTTTGACTTATGAAAAAATATATCTTAGGAACTATAAGACGTACAGATGTCTGCCAGCACTTATATTTTCCACGATTAGTTTTTGGGCATCAATGAAGCTGTTTTAAATGAGTTGTTGGAAAAAAAAATTGTTTCATGGTTACATCGAGCTTGTTTAAAAATAATTTAATCCAAATAAATATGAATGATTTTTATTTATTCTATCTCTTAGAAGGAAGATGCTAAGACGCGGTGCGAAAAGACTTTTTTAAAGAAATTTTTATAATGTTTTCTTTGACCTAAATTTCTTTCGATTTTTTTTCTATTCTACCCTCCTCTTCCCTAATGACCATGTTCCGCTTTTTTCCCATTCTATAGTTATCTATTCTTACTTCATATTTAGGCATTCATTTAGCATGTCCAAACCAATATAATCTTTTTTCTACTATTATTGAAAGCATGTTTTTTCCCATCTCTGCCAGCTCTCTTATTCTTTCATTTTCTTTTCTTCACGTCGACATTTTCTCGTCCCTCTTCTCTAAAATTCCAATTTCACAAAAAGATACATTATTAAGTAATAGAAGAGTGATCAACTCGACAGTGTTAAATTAAATGTAGACTCAATGAATGGAAGTAATTTGAATCGGAAAGTAGTTACAGGCTCGGCTGTGTTTGAATCACACTCCCAAACCAGTGTAACATTAGCATCAGTTACTTGATTTTGTTTTCTCAATTAATTAAATGATATTTTTCAGAGTTATCAATAGATAAACTCACATTAGAACGGACATGATCCAAGGATTTGATGTGCGCTATGTTTTTTTTTTAAATCAATTTAACAGTATAAAATATAAATATGTACAAACCTGAAAATATTAGTTAATTGAAAGGACTAAAGAAAAAAAAAATTGTACCACTAAAACATAAAACGTTTCTTGTGTTGGATATCGTAGTAACATGAGCAAGCAGCATTCAGGTAGGTATTCCTTTTCTTAAAGCAAGTGTTAGATCTAAATTCATATAATATATAATATTTATGAAATTCAATTTATAAAATTTTCTTAACTCAAAAGTAGCATGGTTTATAGGATTTTATAAATGTGTATATGACATTTAATAGAAAGGTAAAAAAATTGAAGCTTTCTATCAAAAATTTATATGTCTCTTTTTTAAAGGTTATTGGAAAATTATTATTACTGCTTCCCGTGTAGATGTTATTTTTTAATTTAAAATGTTGGTATTTAATGCCTATTAGACTGGGGAAATTCAAATTTTGAAAAAAAATTAAGTTTGTTGAATTTTATTTTACCAATCATTTATGATTTTCAGAAGTGGACATATTAAGTTTTTGATAAAAAAAACTAGCTATTTATAAGTTAATAAATACAAACAATACATTTAACAGTTTTTCTATTAGTTCAGGATGAAAATTAACCTATTTTTCCTGTCGTAAGTTATACGTCGCACCATAAAAGTATTACAGTTTAGTTTGTGTGTAAAATTGTATGAATATTATGTGCCAACAGTGTTTTTTTTTTAAATCATTATAATGAAGACTTTATTAGTTAATAAATATGGCACGTGCTGATGAGAAATAGTATTAATGAATAATGTTAAATACAAAAAATAAAATAAAAACCAGGCACTCTAATTGTTGCAACTAATTAATATGTTTTTGCGTAATTTGTTCTCTTCGTCATCCTGGGCTACGTGACCAGTCCAACGTAGTCTTATTTGCTTCATAATTATGCTAATTTACATTTGGTTTGTCGGATATCGTTGATATTTTGTTTACATTCACACACAGCAGGAAGTACTATAACCCGTGAGAAAACAAACGTTATTATATCCCATTTTTTTATTACATTAACGACAACTATAGGTTATTAAGAATTATTATTTATGACTTTTCCTACCATAAAGGGGAAAAACGCGGCTGTTTTAAAACGTTACAAGTAAATCATTTTTCATTCAGAACTCAACATCCTTAAAACTTCCTACATCACTTAGAAACTTAATAGAACATCATTTTAAGTTGATTAAATTTGCTGATGTATGTGCCCAGATAGGGTTTTTTCCTTTCATTAGTTCCTGAGATACACGTTTTCATAAAGCAACATTTAGTTACGAAATAACGGAAAATCAGTAGTCAGTGTGTTTATTTTGGGAAACTACTACTCCTACCACAACTTACAGATTTCTAACAACACTCGGATTGATGTTGATTGAGTGTATTCTGAAGTAGTTTATAACGTTTAGCTACTATGATATTCGCCAAAATAAATTTTAATAAATATTTATTTCCAGTTGTTTGGACAAAACTTTTGGTTTATGAAACATCATATTGAACGCAAAGAGTTCTATTAAAGCTAATATTTTAGAAAATTTACTCTAATTTGAATAGATTAGTTATAGGGATTTGTAGGTCCTCCGAATGTTAGGTTCTTCTAGGATAAATTTAACTTCAGGCTTACACTTTAATGTTTATTTTACACATTTTCTTTTATATAACGTATACGTCACCCGTTGTATAGCCTAAGTAAAAATTGACAGAATACGGTTCACCATTTTTAGCCCATTCGTTAAAAGTACTCAAAAATTAATTTTTTGTTACTTCTGGAACAGCCTCTATTTTATATTCCCGTTAACTATTGTTGGCTGAGTCATCCATTTTGTCTCTCAACTGTCTATAGTTCTTATTACAAATTAATAATTTTTATTTTAAATCAATAATTGTAACTTTTTTTTTCTCTAGGGTTCTTACTTGGTTTAATACGAACTGTATTCATATATTATATATCTCAGATATATTTTTTTAAAATATAAATTCATAGAACATTTTTTTCCATTGACTTTAAAATATAAAAACAAATAATATACTTATTATTTCTTTTATTTTTACAGTGATATGGGATGGTGAAGAGTGATATGGTGGGTTGGGGATGGGCCATCTTGCTGCTCGCGGTAGAGGCCTCAGCCCACTTCACAAGCCAATGGGCCGCCCATATCGAAGGCGGGCTCCAGGAAGCCCAGAGGATAGCAGGTACACATGGATTCGTCGTATTAGCTGAGGTATGTAAAGAAAGTATACTGCATGATCTATTAATTAATAACTAGGTTATTATTTGATTATTCTAAAATCAAAATCATAATTCTCTCCTATTAGAGTAAATAAGTAAACATTTAATGTTTCGAAAATTAAATTATCAGGGGGAACAAAAATCAAATTTATGCGAATCAAAAACAAATTCTCTCGGCAATGATTTAAACAGTAATAACAAAATTATAAGTAGTTTATCACTCTATGACAGTTCAACATTTAAGTACTTTTATATACCCCAGTATGTTTCTTTATCAATGTTTATGCTTAACGATAAAGGTCGGATTCATCCTTAACCACCAATCAAATACCTAAGTACTGAGTAAGTGAATATGAATTTTATCTTATTATGATGATAAAAATTAAATATACGTTTTTAGATTTTTAGTTTTTTTTTTTTTTAGAATTAGCGCGAGAACGGTGTGTAAAATCTTCAATAACGTAAAAAACAAAACAAATCATTTCAGAATTTTGAGTCACCTCAATAACGACCTTATTACGATGACGCATTCTTTTGGAAATTGTGAAACATAAGTAATGGGATATTATAATATCCAAATTTAAATCAAATTTCAAATTTAATTTAACATATATATTTTTAAATTTTCTATTTACATTTATTCAAATTTAATATTATAACTTTTTTTAATTTATATTTTTTAACAAATTAAAATACTAAACTCAACAAAACATATCTTTGTTATAAAATATAAATGTTAATGCTATATTCATATTGAAAAATGTTGCTTCGATATGTTTAAAATGTGCACTCAAATAACGTACCGAGACAAGAACAAGAAACAAGAGATTTCAGTGGGAGTTATAAATCACAACTCAAAATTAAGTTGCTATTTCTAATGCTCCGGATTTACGAGTATAGTTTATGATTACGAGGACAAATAATTCATTTAATGTTCCTAAAAAATAAAACCTTGGAGATTTTGGTATTAAATAACTATAACTTTGTACTCGGATGAGTTGTTTTTGAAATAAAGCTGTATCAACGAAATTACGTTTACGCATGAGTAATTTAAATTAGAGAATAAAATTCGCTAAATTTATACTAGTACATATTGATACTAATCTCGAACTTTTCTTCTAATTTGGGTCAAATTGGTTGAGCTGTTTTCGAAATATAGGAATATCGAGTAGAAAATATTTTCATATGCGTAAGCAAAAGCAGTAGGCGGTATTTCATAAGATTGAATCTAGTCTAGTTTATTCCTGCGAGAAATCTCGCATTAGATATATTTTCATCTGTGCTTTAATTTATTCGAACTATAAGCGTTATCATGCACATTCGTTTAAACAATACAATATAATCAACACACACTATTAGTAAAGCTTCTTACTTTATAATAACTATGTTCAAGTAACAGTTCACGTAATAAGTTACATTACCCCACTGGAAAATATCACTTCAGTTTTACAGTTAAGATTTAACAATCCGTAAAGTTACATTAACCCTAACCAGTTAGATCTCATAACTAAGCCGTACATCAACAGATGATTTAGACGTGCTGCAAATTTTTGGTAGACCTGAATAATCACATAATACTTGACGATCTGTTGATCCGTTCGATCAAAAAACGTTACGTATTCAGAAACAGAGAGACAACTAATTTTTTCAACATTTTGAGCTTAAATCTTTAGCTCAAAATATTTTTATCTAAACTCAGAAGAATGGACTAAACAATTTTAGTGCAATAATTTGCAGAATTTTGAGCTCGACTCGTTTCTAAACATTCACGGTATCTAGATCAATAATTTGAGTCATTAAAAATAATAGTACAAGGGCCCGATAGAAGAAAAGTTAGTTATTTCATCCCAATTTTTGATTACTTGTCAATAATTACTACAATCGTTTTTGAAAACGATGAATAACTACTACTAATTTCGTCAAAATTGACGATTCTGCCAAGTATTGTTAGGGGGAATAAAAATGGTGGCTGTTCAAAAAGTTAAAAATAATTAATTTTTCATTCAGAGCTCTATACATTAAAACTATCTACAACATTAGCAAAAAAATTTCATTTAAAGTAATTAATTAATTAATTAATAGTAATTAATGTAAATTTGCTAATATGTGAGCCCTAATAGAACTGTTTACGACCAATAGTTCTCGAGATATAGCATTTTAAATAGCAACATTTCATAAAAATTGACTGAAATATCAGTAGTTAGCTAATTTATTTTGAGAATTCAATATCTCAGGAAGTATGTGACGTAAAGGTGTCTATTAGCACTCATATTAAAGCTAGTCTACTGTTTTCGATGTAAATTCACCAAGTGATGATTTTTAGTAGTACGGACAAAATTTCGTTGAAATCGGATGAGGAGTTTTTGAAGAGCTATTTTGAATAAATAGTATTTAACCCCTGTTACCACAATAGTCAATTTCTCATTAGCAGTTCATTTTAATTATCAATTCCTCATAGTTCACAGTACAATAACAGTTGAAAAAAAATTTCGTTTGAAATTTAAGATCATGGTATTAACTAATTAAAAAATATAAAACATGAAATTAACTAGTATGCTGTTCTAGTTATCATGATGTGGGACAGATGTCAGAACTCCAGATTAGATGTGTGTCAGAGATAAAGGGAATTGGTAATGTGACAGGCAGGGTGAAGTGACGGCTCACAGTTGGATATTATCCACAGTTCCTCCACATTTTTAGTAACTTTTATCTGTATTTAGATTGTGAATGTCGAAAAAAAGCACTTATTCATTGCTAGCAACAGTTAGTTTTGCTTAGAAACAATTTTATCATGCAGAAAATTTCTTTTTTAAATTTTGCAGTTAATTTTTTTTAGAGAGTGATCTTCGATTGTAAGTAGTAATTGATATAAATTATAAATTTTTGGAATAATTGAAGACATAACTGGATGATGACGTTGCGTGATATTTTTATTGAATATTTTGCTTTGAACAATATTTTAAGTACTCCTTTCTTAGGAATTTTTCCTAAAAAATAAACAACTGGAACTAAGTTTTATTTAAAATAAACTCTCACGAATACTTCGAAGAGTTATATGTGTAAAAATATATTTTAATATGTTGGGTGGGGTGGAAATAATGATGGTTGTTAATTACCAATAGTTAGGCCGAAGCGTTCCAAAAATGTAAAACACATATAGATATAAAATAGAACTGTTATAAGTTTTCATTATTTTTTAAAAATAAAGTTAAACAAATTAATATAAATAAATCAAAAAAGAAATTATTTAAAATATTTATTAAATAAAATAAATTAATTTTATTTTAGATGAGGTGGGCTTAATGTGGTTAATAAGGGTTTTTCTATAATCTTTTTGATTTATGTTTAGTAGTCAAAAGTAAATTTCTCTAAAAAAAAAAAAAAATTAAGTTATTTATAATAATTAATATTATATTTTCTTGCTGAAACAGGGCTTTGATTGCTATTTAAAATACAGATTCAAGAAAAAAATATAAATTTGGTTTATGAACATTACTTACATTTCTCTCTTAACCACAAAACATTTTGTGGCAATTCTTAGGAATAAATAATGCCACTGATGGCAAAAATAAAATAATAAATTACGATGTGGGAGGATCATTTTACCTTTTTATGATATTTTTTGTGATTAAATCCATGAAAAGACCAAAAATGTATGCAGTGTAAATTATGGATGTGTAGATGCAGGTGTATAGGATTCAGATTTGTAAGACCTAGAATAGTAGATGCCACACACCGCAGAACTAGGAGGCTGTAATGGGTCTTCCAGACATTACGTCATGCGTGACGGAACGTGACACGGTAGTGTGTGTATCACCGTGTAACTACATCGTTGTAAGTTATGATGAAAATATTATTTCACAGTAAAATAGAATAGAATTTACAAAAATTTAATCACTGGAAATTTCTGAAACGAATACACTATTTTTGAGTTTCATTTGGCCTCATGACGACGTGGGACCACACCTCAAAATGGAAGAAAACTCTCTACCTTCAAAATTACCAAAACTGAAAATTATATAGAATATGGATGTTCTTATTTGCAATTCTCTTAGAAAAAACAACAATATTTTCATTCCAAACAACTGATAATAAAAACTCCTTGGTACTCAAATAAATCACTCTACATACCCACTAACACCAATCAACTATTGACCGACATATTTAAACAACCAACTCACTTTTTGAATCAGGTATCATTAACACCCAGATATACATATAGCATACCTCCTATACGTATGTACCAAATATTCAATAACATCATTACAGGAGAGTATGAAAAAAAAAAAAAAAAAAAAAAACTTTTTGAATACCTTTTGAATGTGGAACGGCCCCTTCCCGTTCCAATAATCCACTAGCGTAAGCCAACCAAGTTACAACCTTCATTGGACCCCTCACCTTACCTTATAATGCCAAAAGGCAATCCAAGGTATCCTTAACACTCAGCTATACATATAGCATACCTCCTATATGTACGTACCAAATACCCACTACAATCATTACAGGAGGGTATGAAAAAAAAAAAAAAAACTTTTAGAATAATTTTTATTGAAGTTCCAGTAATAATCGAAATTGAGATTCATCACTTCATCATGAAATTCCCTTTCTTTTGATACCTCATTCTTCCAAATCTATTGCTGCTCAGTGCCGGAAAAGAGAATGGTACTACCATGTTAGGCCCTATTGAAATTGAAGAAAGAAAATCAATAATTATAGAAATTATAAAATATATAACTGAATTACACAATGGAAAATATTTTGATTAAAATAAATAATAATAATAGATAAATAAAAAGTTTATAACTCAATGCATTATGTTTTTAATGAATTTATGTATTGATTCTAGTTCCAGTTCGCAATATAATTGACTGTTTTTTATAAACCAAGGAACATTTACTGCGATTATCATACATTTAAAAAATAAAACAAATCAAAATTGACTCTGCTTGAAATCGCAGTATAAATATGCTTTTTGATACATACATACAGTTACATCGTAATAATTAAAGGTTCATATCAAAATCTTGTTGATTTCTGAAAATATCGCCTAACAGATGCCGATACTATCAATGAAAAATTTTATGGTTATCAGATGATCCCTTATGTTAGGTATGCAAATCTCAAGATTCTACATTTGGAATTTCACTTAACTTGAAGAGACTGTTACATATCTCACCTAATTATTTTTTATAACTGAAGGTATGATTGTATTTTGTTGAAAATATATGAATCTGAGGAAAATTCAATATAGGTGATTTGTATACTTATTTCAGACTGAAATACTCAATTTATAACTGTTGAAAACTAAAAACTCTTGTTGACCGAGGATATTAATAATGATATAGTTGGAAGTGTGGTAGGTGGATATCGTATTTTATTAGTTCTAACGTTACAACTAGTATTTCAGGTCTTCATTAGAGCTAGCTTCTAAAAATAAGTTAACAACCATAAGAAATAAATAATAAAAACAGTATATAAAAAAAAAAACTTTGTTATTCAGTTTCTATTATTTATTCATTATAGTTGTCTTCTTTTTTTGTACTTCTGGCCGAATAATCAGCACTATTAATACAAGTTTTACTTTAAAATTATTTCTAGAGCTTCTAACTGATAAGATCATTTTCTTTGGAAATATTGATTTGTAGAAATTATTTGACAAGGGAAAATTTAAATATTGAAATAAACTTTCAATTTAATTTGTATAGAATTATAGTTTGCCAAAAAATAAAAAAAACAGGTACACTTTACTGAAGTGAATACATTAACTTTTAATAGAAAATTAATTCTTTTATATTTTATCTTGTTTTACATTTTTCTTTTTTACTATAATATTAATTCATTTGTATGAAATTAATTTAATAATAATTAGCAATTTAATCTTCTTTTTATTTATTTTTTTTAGAAACGTAAAGACTAATTTTTTTAGAAAAATGTGATATCAGCAATGTGATGGATAGACTTTTCGATAGTAGCGACTATAGTCCTATCGAACTAGAGCCCATTGTAGGCGAATGTATTAAGATGTCACCTTAGCAACCTCGAAACTGCAGTAACTCTGGTTGGATTATGAAGTAGGCGGTTTGACTTTTATTTCGTGGTGGCTTCACGGAATGAAAACTTGAGCTTTTAATTCTGGTTAGAATAGAGTGGTAACCTTCTGATAACCTTCTCCCCTCCCCCTTATTAAACTATCCGCTACGCTAACCTGATGAATTCCAAGACATGATAATGTATGTGTCCCTAAACATCCGAGTTATTGTTTCTTCATTTTTCTAATACCTATATGATTACTGTTACTTCTGTTACTTTTTGAATTCTATAGGAATCGGATACCTCCTTCAAATCGTATAATACATGTGGGATACCCAAGTAAAGTTGTCTCCTTTGATTCCAATGAGGATCCAATGTATCATTATCTTAATCCCATTCACTGATTTTATTTAATTATTGTTATTTGCAAACAAACTGATATTATTTTACCTTGGTTATGTGGATCCCACTCAGTTAACTGAGGAAGCGAAACATATAGGATAGGTTATAGATGGGCCTCACTGGGAAGCAGCTAGGGTCTCGTAGTAAGAGTATGATAATGGATGGTCCGGACGGGTGGGCCTAATGTGGATTTAATGCGAGGGCTGAGATGTCCGAGGGCTCCCCGCATAGATCACCGTCGGCTTTTTGGCTAGACAGTCCGGGCATGTATCAACGTGTTGTCTCTGTGTCAGCTAACAGCTAACCCTCTAACAGGACAAGATAGAGGATGCATCTAATCGAGGGACATGAATGTTACATTTCAATTATGAATGGACACTAACATTTTCTTTTTAAATTCCCGGATCGACATCCTTTTAGCAGATAGGATGACTATTGGGTTTCTATAGTGTTTACTTGAGGTTTGGAACAGTAAGGTTAAATATTGTTTAAATATATAGTTTTATGACTATTTTTTATTTTATTTTATTCTTATTTATACATGCATATATTTTGATTTTGTTCTTATTTTTACTTACGTATTAGTTTATGTATATAATTTTGGTATGACTGTACACAAGGAGCATTATTATTGCCCAGGACTAATATTTATCAATAAGTATAAAAGAAAAATTTATATGACTGCCTTAAGAAATCATGAGAAACTTCATGACCCAACTAAAAGTTTTTCGCTAAGTAATTTTCTAGATTAAAGGAATCTTCTCGACCAATGAATTTTAACCTCTTTATATGAAATGAAATGAAAAAAAGTTTATTATTCTGGGACTAAGTCCTTTAGTACAATCATAAGGTTACAAAATATAAATAAGCATTGGAATCATTGAAGAGCTACAGAGGACTGAGAGAGGCTGTGAAGGTTAGAAAGATATTATAGTCGACAGAATCTAAGGCTTTGGAAAAATCGAGGAGATTAAGAATGATTAGTTTCTGCTGGTCTATAGCTGTGTAGTGGTCTTGATTTTAATAAGAGCAGACTAAGTGAAGTAGCCTGTCCTGGAACCAGATAAGAGGTGATTCATAAGGTTATTTTTTTTCAAAAATGTGAGATAGTCAATATTGAGCTATATGCTCTAAAGGTTTGATAATAGGGAGATCATTCAGGATTTCTGGATTTGAGATTATTTAAAATGGACGGACTAGTGTGGTTTTCCTGGCAAAAGGGTAGGCGGAACTTAGTGGGGAGAAGTTATAGATGTGAAAGAGGATAGGATGTATAGAAAGTAATGAGGCTTTAATAATTTCAAGTTGGGATTTATCAGGACCATAGTCATTAGTATGGTATTTTAAAACCGAATTAGGGATGTTATAAGGTATAATATGGGAGAAGAAGAAGAGGTCGAGATTAAAGAAGGAATTATTGAGGTTCGGTGGCGTTGCAAGGGTTGAGGAGTGGAAGGTGCAAGAGTTAAAATGAGTGTTGAGCTCATCGGCGGAGGAATGAGTTTGATTAGGTGCACCCATAAAGTGTTTGCGAAGTACCTACTTTGGAGTTGGGCGTGCTAGAAAGAGATTGGTGGAAAGGGAGAAATTTGGGACGCCGTGTTAAGGCTTGGGAGCTGTTTCGAAGATTTTTGTTGATTTTTTGCCATAACGTGTGGCAATCTTACAACTATTTGGGTCTGTAGATATGAAATTTTTGTAAAGGTTATTCTGTAGAGCCAGAAGAGGCAGATTCAGAAACAAAATAAAAGAACTTGTGGTATCCTCAATAAAATGATCAATGGATTATTGACTTCCAAATAATACACGAGTTAGACATATTCCATATTACGTACTAAGTAAGGTCTTGACCGTCCTCATATGGATTTTGATTAACTTGTCGATTACAGCGTCGCCAGTTTTGCCGCTACGACGTAGTTGTCTGTCTAAACGTCATTTGTATACATTAAAGTAGTTGTCTTATAATTAGTCCCTAAGGAACTTCTGCATTTAAGAATGATGAGTTCTGCAAACGCCTACCGGAAAATAATTGATGTTAATTAGGTGCTATGGAAGATCATAAATTATATGTGCCTTAATATATTATTTATTTATTTACAAACAATAAAATAAAAATAATACCCATTAAAAGAACTTATTTTTGTTTATAAATTGCTTATATGACGATTTCTTCCTTTTAATTTTGTGGAGCGTTGCCGATATGTAAATCGTACGCTATATGTCACCACCTGTAACCTTTCTGACTCCAGGCTAAAGGAGAAAGTGTGTATGGAGAAGAGGTTTTGTGCAATACCTAAAGGAAAATTCTAAGAAAACTGTTGATCCATTTCTTGTACAGATTTCTCTCTATATATTGCTGAACAGTTTAAATAAATATATTGAAAGTAAATTCGGATCCAGTGGATCTTTTGTACTCAATTTACAATACTTTCGTATTTTAAAGAGTAGCAGATATTTACTAGTAACGAAAATGTGATGTTCCCAAGTTGAGGGAGCATAAAAACCAGAACACAAAAGAACACTCCAGCATAAGGGCATCATTGGGGTAAATTTGATACTTGGCGACATTGAGAGTGTCATCTTGAAAGCTGGATTGTCTGCCACACTGGCTCCAACTTAATGCCATAGCTCTCTGGAAAGCTCTTCAAGAAGTCCTTTCGGTTTACATCTTACATGTAATTTATATGTCTGGGCTCCCTTACAATTTTCTTCGGGGGTGAACTTGCTAGATAAAAAGTTCAAACATTGGCTCTTTTTGAGAGAACGAGTTAAATTACACTTTATTTTTTTAATTTAATTATTTTTTAATTATTTAAAATCAAATGGTTTAACTCAATAAAAAAATGATAATCAAATGATTTTCTAAATGAATTAGAAAAAAAAAACTACATAATAAAAATCAGATACATTGCGCTTATCAATGATTTGAAATTAATGTTCGCTCGTTTTAAAACGCATGTTTTTTATTATGCGGGATGGTAATAATAAAGAAAATAGTAAAAAAGAAAGATTGTTGTAATATCAACTGTGGAAATTTCTTTTTAAAATAACATTTATTTTCTTCTTTAGAAATCATCAAGTTCTTTCATATCTAATATATAATTAAAGGTCTTTTATGGAAGATAACTGGAACATTCACTATCATGAAAAATTTAGAATTAAAATTTTTGAGGGAAATTTACGTCTGGTGGTTTCCTGAGTACCAAGTAGTGAAGTATGTGAAATATGTGTGCAACATAAAAGTTATAACATAACAGATATCTATAAACAACCATATATTATACAAAGAAATATTAATAAAATTAGTTAAAATTAAATTTAAATATTTTTCGTTTTATCTATTATTATAAGATTTTATACTTAGAGATTGTATACTGAAGCTTTTTTTAGTTTTTTATTGCCCAAGGAACCTTCAATATACTGATTATTTATTATATCGTTTTCGTTTTATCTATTATAATAAAATGTGATAAATACCCAGTAAAATTAAAATAATAATGATTTATTCATATTCAGAGAATAGAAATCTAGTGTCGTAGTCAGAGACTGGTTTCTTATCGAATAAAATGCTGTGAAAAAAGCTTCAGTATACTTAGCATAATTTGTTCAAATACGTAATGATTGTTTGAAAATTAAATTATCACTTAAATTAATATTTATAGTCAATGCAAGACAATGATTATTTTCTAAAAAAATTGATAAAATAAATAATGGGTTAAAGTATTATTGTGTTCTTACCCAATCTTCTAATAATTTTGAAGCTAAATCTATGTGGAGTAATAAAAGAACTTAAAAGCCTCCCAGAATCTAAAAAAAAATGTTTAGCTATTATAAATTTTATTGTCTCTTAAAAAAAAATGTTAAGCTTTTATAAATTTTATTGTCTCATAAAAAAATTGTTAGCTTTTATAAATTTGCATTGTCTCTTAAAAAAATTGTTTAGCTTTTATAAATTTTATTGACTCATATAAAAAGTTTTTAGCTTTTATAAATTGCAATGTCTCTTAAAAACAATTGTTTAGCTTTAATAAATTTTATTGTCTCATAAAAAAATGTTAAGCTTTTATAAATTCCATTGTCTCTTAAAAAAAATTGTTTAGCTTTCATTAATTTTATTGTCTTTTAAAACAACCAAAATATTTGAACCGTTGGGAGGGCTGACTATTCAGCTACTTTTGGCCGCAGAAGGTCGAAAAACCATGACCTCTCACATCCTGCCATCCCTTACCCTATATAATGCCTAGCTCTCATCTCGTTGTTATTTCTATTTTTAGGGTCGTTGCCTAAGGAATTTAACCTCACAGTCGCACTAATAATAATAAACTAAATCGTTGAACAGATTTCATTGTTAAAAGATACTACTTTTTTTAATGATGGGTAAGCCTGATTGAAATTCAATTTTAGTCAAATGATGAGAAGAAAAGTAAAATTACAGCTGCTAATATAAATACTAAAGCAGGTTTCCACAGTGACAGCTTATTGCCGTGACAGCAACTGTCGTAGCAATTGCCTGTACGATAGTTGGTGTTGATCATCAATCAGGTCTAACCTACACCTTTCCGTCAGGGACGGCCTGTACCCAGAGCAAAATAATACTTCCAGCTTTATTTCGCTCAATATTTCGTAAGTTTTATTCTCTCAATAACATTAATACGGGACGTAAGGTACTTATTACTTCAAAGCGAAACTTACTACACTATAATAACGAGAGTTTATTGTTTTAGATCAAATGCAAAACAATTTTTTTTTTTCAATTACACCCAGTGTAGTTTTATAACAATTACTTACGTATAGTTTTAATAATGATAATACTCTAGCGCTTCTCTTTTTATTTCAAACAACGTATATTCACTGCAACTCGCATTCTTTTAAAACATCGAATCAAATTTCAATGTTTATGGGAACCTCGATTCAATTAACAATATTTTCTTTTCTATTTGAACTGTAAACACATTAATAAGTAGGATTACACTATCAGAGTATGATAAAAATAAGTGACATTATTTTGCATATAGTTATTTAACAAAGTTTTTGACTATATCCTTTTTTGTTTGGATAAATTCTAATTTTGCCCCGACCTTTCATGCCTCTCTCTGACCAGAGGCCATGGTAATGAGTACAGTCACATACTTGCCTACATATAGTACATGTTGGTTTGATAGTGTTGCACCTTATCGAACTTTTCAACCTGACTTGTGTTTGTAAACCATGTTCACATATATTACTTTTGAGCTTAAGTTTGTTTCATAATCGTGACAGTACTGACAAGAAACAAAATTGTCGCCTTGTAGGTGGGGGTTAAAATCAATGGTCATCAGTGCACCAGTGCGTACTCGCTGAAGGATACTTGTCTCCGACATCAGAAGTTCCGTACGTTACGTTATCAATTAGCTCTGAAAATAGCATGGTGTTTTCCGGTAAGCTCTATAAGTTGTCAAAGGAATGTTGTCATCCGAAGTTAAATACAAAATGTTTGAGTTAGATATAAATCTATTTATTTAAAACCCATTCTGTTTAGTTGGAAGGGATGTTAAGCTAGAAAGTTATATTGCAGATAATGTAAACTTTAGATATTTACCGACTGATTAACTTAATAACTAATGGATAAACATTGACAGTTGATTGAACGATTATTTAAACTATACTCGGCTCAGTATTTTAATGGTTTTGACACCCTAGGAAGTATTCCTGTTCCATTCCATTGGATAATTGCTTTTAATTATTCATTCGATAAAATTTATATAAATAAACACTAGCAAAAAATTTAATTTCTGTTTGAAAAGCAGCTGGATAAAACTGGAAAATCGAGTATTAGCGAAATATTAAAAAAAAAGTCTGTCCTCTAACTGAATTAAGACAAGGGTTCGAGGTGCTCAAAATCTCAACCTTTAAGGCCGTGAAAAAACATTTGGGGAAATGTTGACTGCAATTCACTTTGTTCTGCCATGAAAGCAGACCTACATACTTTCAGCTCATTTGTTCCAAAGGAAACTTCTGGTTTTATTTTTTCTTTATGATCCCCTTCCTGCTCATTTCTGACTTACAAGGGGGTTTTGTCTACATGTTATCACCCTATTCTAACCATGGTGGGGGTCAAATTTTCATTGTGGGACCGCCACAGAAGCAAGAGTGGAACCTCAACCTCCCACCTTACAGATTACATTCGAACAGGCGCTGCTGCTGTCACCAGCCAGTCCAAGTGGGCGCTTTAACTCAGTCGGCTACGAACGGCTCGGCAAAAGACTTTTGACTAATACTGCAAATATTGAAATGATATCTATTTGATTTAATGACCACTAACTTTTGCATTGATGGCATTTAGTTAGGCTGTTCATACACTTGCGCGTAGAATGATTTGTGAGACTTGGTATTTTAGACTCACGAGACCTCAAAACGTAAAGTTTTCGTCGAAATCAGTAATTTTCCAACGCAATACGTCCTCTTACTGATAATTCTATTTATAATTAACTAAAATTAAAAATTTAAAACATATATTAAAATCATTTAATTAAATTAAAAACTGAATTCACTCTTATTTTAGAATATTTAAGAATAGTTCAAAATTTAAAATAAGTGTTTGTAATATAAAATTAAAATTAATTTGGTGTTTATCAATAGATGAGAGAAGAAGCATGTTCATAAGAAAACTCTATTTATTTAAAGTTTAAATTATTAGAACTTAAATGTAGAAAAATTAACATTAAATATTAATTTAGTGTGAATTTATTGTTAATTAATCGTGATTAATTATATAATTGTAATAATAATTAAAGGTATACTTTGACATATAGCGAAAAGCTCATGAGGCTTTATTTGAGATTTGGAGTAGTAAAAAACAAAATATTTTAAATAAAACGCTTTCGAGCTCTAATTTTTTTTCTACCGAATGTATTTTCCAAAATACGTATTTAGTGTTCTGATACTTTCTGAAGTAGGTTTAATAATGACCTCGGTATTCTTAGAAATAATTTTACAGCCACATTTCTTATGTTTACGATCTTTCAACAAAAATAAAACGCCTCCCTGGACCTGCTCTAACCGTTAAACTATTATTATACTGAGGCATAAATTAATACACTGTAATTTTATAACTTAATTTATGGAACGTTAAGTAATTACTATATCGTAGCAGTTATTCTCATACGTTCTTAGCATTTGTTTTTATGTTTCTTTCCCAAGAGATTAAATATAATATTAAAAGATGGATTTTAAATGATTTATCGTGCCAATGTTCCTAAATAATAATTATTGTAACTAAGAAACAAATCTTTTTGAAAATTGAAATTTTTAAAAATGTCTATTTATCTTCCGATGAGTAGGTTTTTATTTATTATAACAATTTATTAATAGGCGTTTCCATTAATTTTTAATGCTCACGTTTATTCTGTACGTAATAAACAGAACCTCCACTTTCATAATCGCCACAGTAGTCTAGAAAACTTATGGGAGTAAATTTTACTCCCCGACTATAAAAAAATATATTAACAATTACCGTTGAGGGAACACAAAGGTTCTCTGCCTCTAGATATTTTATCGCGTCAATAATTTATCAGCGGATGAAATATTGTGTTTATAGCGTTAGTGGTTATTTTGAATGTTATTTTTACTCATGTTTAATATTAACTGTGAGTATTGTTAACTTAAAAAGTAATGATTTGATTTTTTTTTCTTATTACACAATGTATAATAAAGTTTTAATTTATTTTTAACAAAAACATAAGAATAAATTTCTTGATTGCATTGGTGAAGTGTCCTTCATAATTCTGTTTATCATGTTTGTAATCGATATTTTTGATATAATGGTGATTGCAGTTCTTAAGAACTAATTTTTTCTTACAACTCCTAGTGTGAGGAAAATGCACTCATGATTAGTTTAAACGCACCCACTAAGAATAAGTATTATACGGTTAATCCTTCAAGTCAGTCAGTGTATAAAATTTTACTTTTACTTACCGATGTATGAAATATATATTGTACGGGAAAGTATTGCGACCGTTCAGAGTTATGAATTCAAGTTTTCGATGCAAATAGAATATTTTGATGTCCCCGGTGTCCATAAAACCTAGTCTCACAAAATGGTCTGTGTGTGAAACAGTACAGCTTAAAAAATAAATAGTCGTAGGAAACTATTATATAATTGTAGCGAGACAAATAATCATAATGTGTGAACCATATTTTCATTCTAAGGGCAAATTTGTTCAAGAATAAAATCAATTTTACATTTCAAAATTCCACAAGCATTTGGAACATGGGTAGATCCCTCGTTGGTTCTTTTGTGCTTTTATTTGATTTCATAACGTACAAACATTTGACAAGTTGTTTGACACAATTTTTTCACTACTCGTTAAAAGCCAACATAAGCCATGCGCAATCTTAACCTTTGATAACATCTAAACTCGAAGTTAACCCGGTTTTTACTTATCTCGGAGGTACATGAAATTCGATTGGTCGGAATTGCCACATATGTCGATATGCCACAGTATAGATTATTCACATTCTCAGTTTTCGTTGCTATTAATAATAAATAATAGATAAATACACAATAATAAAAAATATTATGAATAAAATAAGTAAAGGAGAAAAATAGAAATATCCGAATAAGCCGAACCCGCCAGATCTTTCCAGATTGTATTACAGCTTCATTATCTTTTGTTAAACTGTTGTATTCTTGGCAGGATCATATTTTATATTTGTTATTTTCTCCTCGAGGAATCCTAAAATACAAATTTATAATTATATTTGTATAAATTCCAACAAATCCTATCAAATCACCTTTACCCTTCGTCTTAAACCTACTGACTGCCCTACAGTTTCATTTAACGATGTTACTCTTACCCCTGTCGAACAAATCCGCTACCTTAGACTACATTTGGACAAGCGATTAACCTGGAATCCTCACACCAGACTGAAAAGACAGGAAACTGCACGTCGATTTCGGCTATTACAGCATTTACTAGACAAACTGTAAACTTCCAACACACTACAAAAGACTGATCTACATGACTATAATAAGGCCAATCTGGACATATGGAGTTGAGCTTTGGGGCTCTACTAAACCTTCGAATTCCTCTCGTATTCAATCCTTACAATCCAAAATCCTTCGTAAAATCCTCAATGCTCCTTACTTTGTCACAAATAAAATCATACATAAAGACCTTAATGTCCCCTATGTAACCGATCTAGCCCGAACCAGATATCACTCCTTTCATTATAAATTCTCTAACCACTCAAATGCCTTAGTTTCTAATCTTGCATCCTCTTCCATTCCTGAGAATCCTCCGAGGCGCCTGAAAAGAAGATGGCCACGAGACCAGCTAATGTAAAATGTCATTAGAGTGATACCTATGGGTAATTTCTCTACACGCCTGTAACACTCCAATTTAACTTAGATCAGATTTACTAAATGTTTTATAATGTACAGTTGTAAATAGTAATAAATAAATAATAAAAATTATTTTTTCATAAGTTTTACCTTCCCTGATCTTTTGGGTTTTTTTTTTAAATGCCTATAACTACAACACGAGTCCACCTATCTATAAAAAATTTGGGAACGTTTTTAGGGTGCCAAGAGAAAGTTATGTGATACACGCGCCGCAGAAGATTTGTTGATCACGAAATTCAAGAAAAATAACCTTAATAATAAACAGAACCTTCCCTTTATTTATTTTACTTGAATTTCGTGAGTCAGAACCCTATTTCTAATTTATAGAGTATAATAATAATGATACAGATATAAATACTAAAATCTTAGCTATGCTTATTTTGCTGAATAACGCTTCCATTGTCAGTTAAACTATAAAAAAATGTCAGAGCTTCATTACTACGAATCATCCCTCCTTTAATGCTGAGCAAGCACAAAGCCGTAGGTTTTTATTTCTGTCATTGGATACTCTTGTGTGTTGTTCAATTCGTAAAACAGAGAGCCTAGCAGTGTGAGTTTAGTTCGGGCACACACGAGAGAGAGAGATATTTGACTATCGTTTGGTCTGTTAAGCAAACCCGGCCAGCTTAGTTTTTATGCCCTACTTGTATTTGATACAGTTTACTACGTATAAAGTTGGCGTTACGTATGCTTTACTTATTTCCTTTTATTTTTATCAGGTTTTGTAAAATATTTAAAATGTATAAAAATTACTGTACTTATTTTATAAAAAGAACAAGGTAAACATTTTTTTTGTATTCTTTTTACACAATTTTTTTGTAGTATTTTAGAATAAAAAAAATAATGCACTTTATGGAATGGATCAAATTTGCTGAAAATTCGTTTAGGATTGTTTTCTTGTCCAATTTCGTTTTATTTTTTTGGTAAGTTGCTTACCTTCGCAGGCCTACCAAATCGGATAAAAGAATTGAAAATTTGTATGAACTCAAATGAATAAGTTGGCGTTAGAAAAGAGCTATTTGGAAATTTCAACTTTATTTTCAAACTTCTCAACCACCCAAATCCACTTGTTTCTAACCTGGCTTCTCCTTCATTACCTAATAATCCTCCTAGGCGTCTGAAAAGAAGATGGCCTCGAGATCTTCTCCTCTAGAAATGTTATTGTATACATGTTTATATCATGTCACTATGTCACCTACAGCAAATTTACTTGTTGTATATTTGTGTATACAGTTGTAAATAACAATAAATAAATCATTAAAAAAAAACAACTTTAATTTTTCTCGAACTTTGTGTTATAGTTGAAAATGTTTTTGAGGATTGATTTGCCGAACTCTAACTTTGTCTTCACCATCACCATTTTGTTTTTCGAATTTAAATATTTAATATACAATTAAATGCCTTTTCTGTAAGATGAAAATTCTGCCCTAATAATGAATGACCTTTTGCTCAAATTTTATTTTTTTTAATACCACGGAATTTTATTTTGTTTTTGTTTGGTACATACTTCGCCACGGCACTCTTGGTCTAAAAGTAATTCATGGCTCCTTTGTTGGGCGATAATATCACGACACCCTTGTTGGGCAAAAACAAAATTCACGTTACCCTTGTCACCTGAAAAAAATCACAATTATTATTATAACAGTTGAGTATGTAGGTAGATTAAAAAAAAACCATTGTAAAGTAAATGATGGAATGCTTGTATATTTGTAATTTTTTTTCAGAAAGTCGTGTCCCACTCGGGGCACCATTGGGGGAAAAACGATCATCGCATTCATTACCTTTCATATTCTACTATCCGATATAAAAATATTGGTTCCACAAATGGCAAATTAAAGTATGTGGCGCAAAATCAAATTATGCCAGGTTTTCCTTTATAATCTAGTAAAACAATGATATTTCCTTCCTAAAAATTGTATAAGCTATTTCGGATTTAAAGTTTGAGGAAGGAGTATAAAGGAGGGAATAAAATCTGCCAGTAAAAGTAAATCTATATGGCAGAAAAAGCAGGAGCCAATCACCAATCAGGTGGACATTCCTATTTACCGTAAACTTGAACTTACGGGGCAGTAGTGTGTACCGCCCTTATACCCGATGACTCACGTACAATTAGATTAAATAATTAAAAAAGATAGATAACGAGATAACACTATCAATCTTCGAAGAACATTTAAACTTCATGTTCTACACGAAAAAACACCATACCGTTGTAGTTAACTGTCTCATCTCTTTAGCATGCCTATTGTTTAAACATCACATTTCACTCAAATTCACGTATCATGTGATCCTCGCTGTTATGACCTGGATATGGACCCAGGTTATTCAGTGCTAGAAGGATCTCTTGATTCACTGATGCTCTCACTATCTCGGAATTCCCACTGTATTGCAGTTCATAGGAATTTTGAAACAACAATAAATCAAACATGGAACATTCAGAAACAGTTGTGATTGTATAACTGTCGAATAAATAAATATTTCGTATATAACACTATTTATGTTTTCGAATAAATGGAACAATTTTATATTAAATATATCCTATTACTTCATCATAAAAAATAACATAAAAAAGCATATTGTTTCTAACATCAACATAACTAAAAGTATTAATAAATTTAAAACAGGGTAGTAATGATTTGTAGCTGTGATAGTAGACCCCAAGACGCCTCTTCAAAATTAATAGGGACTAGATAGAGGAGGCTAGACAAGTCCTGGCAGAGTATCAATTCTTAGTTGTATTTTCTATTTCCATTGTAATAATTTTATACTCTGTTGCTAGTTTTATTAATTTCATGTTAAGTTCTTTTCGGCGACTCATTTTCTTCTAGATGGAAAAATATCTATTAAAAATAAAAAAAATATTTCTTTTACCTTTCTTGTTAGCTATATGATGATGACTATACTAGGGTTCTTTTAGATCTTTAGATTTCATTACAAATAGCACATATGAATTTATAGTTACTATAATTATAGAATAGTTGACAATTATGTTATTAAATTATATTAATATTTAACAATATTATATTCAGATTATGAATTTTTCCTATTATGAATTTAGTTGCACCAAATCATAGGCAGCATGTCTTAATATTATTTCTCAACTGAAAATCTATTGAGCTATGAGGATTTTACGAAGGATTTTGAATTATAAGAAATTTGATGGTTTTAGTGGAACCCCGAAAATTTAATCTCAAGTCCAAATAGGGCTTATTATAGTCATGTAAAACATTCTTTGGTTATGGATTGGAAGTTTGGACTGTTTATCTTGTAAGTGTTTTAACAGTCGGAATCGATGTACAGTTTCTTGTTTTTTCAGTCTTGTATGAGGGGTCCTGGTAAGTCTAGATTTAGTTCTTGGTAACGGATCAGTTCGACAGCAATAAATTGAATATTATTATTAACTGTAGGGGAGTGGTAGGTTCACCAAAAAGGGTTAAGATGATTTGTTGGAATATATTTTATTACTCCACCTATGACACAATGTTTCAAGCGTTGTGTTATTAACTGAGAGCACGCATGTGTCATTAACATACGTGGTGTACTAGTGTTAAGGTGGGTTGAGATGTCAGCTGTATAAACTTTGTAAAAGATGGGACCCAGAATGCTACCTTGAGGAACACCAGCAGACTGAGAGGAGAGTGATGAATAGGAGCTATTGTGGTTTACTTTGAATAATTTATCAGTGGGATAGGAACGGAAAATGAGAGAGTATAAATGGGGCAGGAATTTAAGAACTTAGTAAAGCAGTCTGGAGTGATTTAAAATTTAAAAACCAAATATTACTTGTTCGTCGAGTATTGTTATTTCTGGTTTAATGAATTTTTGATGTGATATTAAACAATTTTTTATCCAACGATTCACTACAACTGAAGTCATACAAAGAAAAAATATATCTGACAAAGGTTATTCATTTTTACTATAACACTTAATTATGTGTGTTATAAAACAGTTCTAAAATAATAATTCCAGAATTAGGCCTCGATTTGATATTTCAATATTTCTTTTATCTAAAAAATTATATTCCTATTGAATAATTTATAGTTAATACCTTCAATTACTAAGATTCACAAAGTTTGTTAATCTGCCAATAACAATGTTTTTTAACATGTTCCCTGGGAATAAGTGATTTTTAAAAAAAACATTCTCTCTTCTTTGTCATGCGCTATTTTAAAGAATCATCTTTTCTTATAAACTCTTTCATTTTTGATAAAACAATGAAAAGTTTAAAACATTAGTTAACAGTTATATCGGAGTAAGTGAACCTACGTTTCGAGCAATATTCTTCTGGTGGTAATGATATAGTATAACTTTAATATAAATGAGTAAGACTGATCCAGAGCGACTTTTTGTATGTTCAGTAAGAACGTATTTATATTTAACGGAATTTTTTTTCTGATACACAATTTTTTGTGGATTCGACGTTGTTTCATCCAAAAATAGCTATTTTTGCAAGAATTATTTCTAAATTTCTATTTATAATCATAGAAGAAAATTTAAATTATTAATTAAAATATCTATTTGTATTAACTTGAAAGTTATTAATATTATGAAGTGCTTCTGCGTAAAATTTATCAGTATTGATTACCTAATTCTAATACTTTCAAAGTTTTAATGGAGAATTAAATTTATAGCTTAAAATCCAGAGTAATTTTCATATGTGCGGTAATATCCCAGATAATAATAGTAGTTTAACGAAATATGAGTGTATAATGTAATGAAATAATGGAGCAGTTAATATTAAAATACACCGTTATTATTAACTGTTATTATCCAGAGATGTTCTGATTAAGTTACCCCGCTTTTGCTTTGTGCTACTTGATCACCATCTCTCCAAGTCCTACACTAACCACATTGGAGTAGTGGTAACTAATCTCGGTGGCTTAGTGAATCCAGCGTTTAGTTCATACTTGAATCTGAATGTTTACATCTCTTTTCATCTGGATAAGATGAGGATTATAATGGAGTTAACATTTCGTTGTGCAGTTTTCAGAGGATCAATCTTTTTTATAGTCTAAACATTTTTAGCCATAGGTGGGTCTCTATGTGTGTTGGTGTCTACGTATCTATACTGCGATTACTTCTTGAGTAAATTGATCGATTTTATTCTGTTGGATTCTTTTTTTATTTTGTAAAATTTCCGCCCCCGATGTGTGTGTATCAAATCAGAGTGTTCAAAATCAAGTGCTCAAAACCAATAGGTGAAACAAATGTTTTTCTCTAGGTTGTAGCGCTAAAACGGACACGATTTTGATTTAGCTTGCTTGAAGCCTTGTACTTAAAATCCGATAATTTTTTTACAGCAAGTTTTTACAGACAGTTACATTTCGTAGCTTTTTACTATCCTTACGACCTACGTGAGGAGAGTATTATTATCTGGTGAAATTTTTGGATGTGCAGTTTTCAACGGGTCTATCTATTTTATTGATACCCGAAAGGCCATAAAGCATTAGCAAAAATACGGCGTATAGAACTTTGTACTGGTGTTTTAAATATTTCTCTGACGAAGTATTTCCTTAATCAGCTTTATTCTTAACAAATTTTCATGAAAATGTTTACGTACTGCACTTGAGATAATATGGCTCTTTTTTTTGGAATAAAAAATGAACTCGCCAAAGTTACTCTGAGGAACTGACAGAAAAAAATATTGTTTAAACAAAGCATTAAGATCTTCCGTTTTGACCTGACAAACTTCTGTTGCAAATGAAGTAATACACAAATTTATAGCTTCCAGCTTATATTTCCCTTGACACACATCTTACGATAACGTTTCACCTGATTTGCGCATAGTTGGGGATTAGTGTGAAAATAACCCCATGTTATTTTTAACTAATTCCATCCCCTACTTTTTCTTACACATGCGCCAACCTTTATTTCTTGAAAGGCATTAATTTTAAACTTGTATTCTCCCGTTAATATCCTTCTTAAACCCTGAAAAATAGGTAATTGTGTACAATAATGATAATATCAATAAATAACTGATCAGCCAAATATCATTGATGTGAGATGAATTCTCTGGTAGGCATTTATTTGAAATTATAAAGGTGTTTATCGGTCCTAATGATGTTACCTGGATTAGTAACAACCTGAACCATTTGATTCGAATCTGTTATTATTAAATAGGCCAATAAAAGTTGAATTCGATTCAAACCTGTCAGTTGAAAATTATTTTATAGGTGTTTCCTCTTATTACATATATATATTTTGGTATTAAATTGGTTTTGGGCCAAATTATCGATTTTTTTTTTTATAGTGTTAAAGTTGAGCAGGACTAAGATATTCGTATTGTCATTATCGTGTTTTATTATAAAACTCTAAGTTTGCATATATGTTACATGAACTGAAAATTATGTAATGCGGATCCAACTAACTTTATCTCTATCTCGCAACCCGGACAGTGTTAAGGGCTGAATGTTGGCTTGTTTCTGAATGAATCTGTCGATCGTACCTAGTTCGTCTTTCATTATCGGGATAGCCGAGGCAGGTTGCAAGCTCTAGCTTTCCCTCGGTATTCCACTTGTTCGTGTAGTGCATCAGGTCAAAGCGATGTTTTGACCGGAAGTGGAATGTGTTATGCCGGAAGCTCATTTCCTTTACCGTCATGTCCGTGTTGAAGTTATTCCCGTGTGTGCTCGATTTGCGCAAAGCAATATCTGTTAATCACACGTGCTATTTAAATATGTAAGAAGTAATTTTTTTAAAAACTTTTTGGAACTTTCTCATAATATTACATTGAATTGAATATGAAGACTTATGGTTTCATGCTAAAGTCCTTTAGCTTTATTGTTAAGCTCAATTTGAAAAAAAGTATCTTCCATTTCTTTATTTGGGTAGGTCCAGATGCATGAAATAAATCTCTTTGTATAGTTAAGAAAACCGGATTATAATCGTTCAAAAATTTTTTAACCTTTCTATCAAAAGCTGACACATATTTTCTCTACCTTGTGTTTTTTTTTACGTACCATTTCCAATTCTCCTTGCACTCAACTTTTCTCTTGACTCCTTTTATTGATTGTGAAACCTTAGACCGGTTCATATGTGTATAAAAACACACAGCACTTATGGCAAGAAGTATAGGAATAAAATCGAATTACACATTTTTCACATTTAGTATACGTTCACAGCAAGGATTTAAACCCCATCCAGTCTTGACGACCTTGGTATGAGCTTCATTATTGAAAGAAAGATCTGTTAGACTGGGTTACAAGAACCGTATTATTATTATTTTATCTATTCCACTGATCGAATGAAAATTTTTACACAACCTTTTTGAATTGATTCGAAAGGGATTGTAATGTTTCTTGGAAAAAGGGATTATGCCTATAGGACCATATATTGCAGTTGTTCTCAATTTGACTTTAATGGTATGTTTGTATAATTATTCTTATGAACAGAAGTACGATTGTTTATTATAATGTTTATATGTAAAATATTTCATATAAAATCTATAAACAGCCTGTAAACTTAATCGGAGTGGGATATAACTTAATAGATGAATTATTTTCATTAAATGAAAGTATCTAAGAAAGAATGCTAGTTCTGCTGCCATTGTAACTTCTGAATCGTCAGATCATGTTATTATTATCATTGTTTAAAGTGAAAATCTAAGTGATCACTTGTATATTTTTCATTCGTTCTTATTTGAACATGTTAAATAAATTTAGTTGAGATCTCTCTTAATTTACGCTTTCAATCGACCGACAAAAGAATGCTCTATATTCACACTAGGTATTTTTATCTGTGAGATAGGATAGAGTTATTTCAGGTCGGCCGCTAATCTATTGTGATGTCTAATAAATATTTATTCAGGACAAAGGGTTGATAGAACCAAAATAAGACCGATTGATCGAATCTTAAAGTATTGTCTTTGAAATTGTTTATTGAAGATGACCCGCTTAAAAAATACATGAAATATAGCTTCATATTATATACATTGGGAGTGGGTAGCTCAGTAGTAAGGTACTGTACTGCTGACTCCGAGGTTCGAATCTAACTGTGGCAAATACTTATTTCCTGTTTTTGTGTAGGCTCGGGAGCCCTCCGGAGTCCCCTAACCTCATAAAGTGGGTACCCTTAATTGGGTAAAAATCTGATGGTTGAGGGTAATTCTGACCAAATCATCTTCTCGCACAACCGTTGTTCTAGTAACTTCTGTTATGAGTCCTTATAAAGTCCAAAATTTTTACTTTTTTTTTTCAATAGTGTAATTAACATATAAGTGTGTAAATCTTAGTAATATATAAAAATTTACGACCATGGGAAAAAAAATAGTTCACTAAAATGAGCTGAGGATATCGAAGAGACTATAAGAGTCAAAATATTTATTTTCCTTTTGCAATTATTACTAACATATTTTAATAACGTATATTACTGTTTACCTCAAACAGTAATATACGTTAAATGGTAAAACATTATTCATAGGAGTAATTACACTCAAAATTTCTTATAAACGCTAATTAGTGAGTTCAGTTTTTCAAAAATGATTAGAAAAAGTATTCATTTCTTGGATCTTTTCTAAAACCTTTGGTACACCCGGGTAAAACAGATCAAAATTGCTGTAAAATTTTATATTAACATAGATAAAATGCATCAACCAAGATTTCCAGTAATGTCAACTTGTGATTTACCAGTCCTGCTAAGTATATAAATATCAGATAATGATGCTAAAACAGTGTTTGTTCGTTTACCATGCGGTTTGATAAGAAGATAAAACGCAAAATATGAATGTGATTTTTTTTTGGTTCTATAGCTAACCAAAAAAATTCCCAGTCATATTCATATCGTGAATTTTATTTTTATTTTATTTAGAATTGGATGTATCACTAATATAGTACCGTGGATTACGGTTGCTTTCTTTACTGAGGTCGTCCTACAAACTTTCCAAGTGCTATAAGAATTGTTACAAATTAATTCCTGTACATGGTATACTTAAAAAAACAAACAAAAAAACTACTAATTTTATGTCACATGTGACTATGACAGCTATTCAAAGCAAAGCAACGATATGTCTACAATGTTTAAAGTATTTTAATCAATGTGACTTATCATCTCTTGGTTTTACTAATTTTTTTTCCACAGCCTTCTATGTATTTAGAATATGCAAATATCTCAATCCCTTAGACAACATACATTTTATCTTAAGTAATGTATGCCAGAGCATTCTACTACCTGAATTCATGTTGATAAATATTTCACAGCAATTTTCTAATTATTACTTCGACTGATATATTAAAAAAAAATGATTTGATGATATTCATAAATCAAAATAATCTTTATCAATAAAAAAATTTTGATTCTGTCATAACGTTCATTTAGGCACTCCATGGTCGTAATATTTATTATGTCAAAGATTAATTTGGCAGATAAATAGAAAATACAGTAACACCTGTATACTAAGAAGCTGTCTTTGATGATTTATGTTAGTATTGTTTTATCATCGACCAGGTCAATCATCAGAGACAATGTAGCAATTTTAGAAGATAATATTATTACAGCTGTCAATGTTTACATATGTTCGTTGAAGTATGCTATAAATATTATTTGTTGGGATTATGCACTACAACTCTAATATTAATATTCTTTTCAACAATTATTTAATTTTAAAATTATTAAAAGAATTTTTTTTAAATAATTTATTTATTGCTATTTACAACTGTATACAAATATATATACGTCAAGTAAATTTGTTGTAAGCGATATAATGACATGATACAAACATGTGGAGAATCTACCTATTGATAGAATAAAATTAAAAATTAATTATATTAGTATAATTCTCAAAATCTTAGCAATCCTTTTAAGGTTCGTTAAGAAATTGAAAAACACAGACGTCGGTCCTTGGCACAATTATCTGGCTTCCTATTCGCGCTCAGTGGGTCAGGCTGAATTTGGAATATTACTATTTAACAGTCAAAAAAAAAAAAAAAAATGTATTGATTTTAAAATAAAAAAGAATATATATATTTATATATTTTTTAATTTAGTCTTTGAAAAATATTACAACATTAATTCCTTAAAATACCTCTTCGTCGGAATTTCATTACCGATTTAATAGTATGATATTTAATTATCTACTCAATATTATTATTGATGTGAATTATTACATATTTATTTACCATTTAAATAATTTAAAGTTCTCAACATCAAAGATTTAAAATCATTTAGGCCGCCGTTTTTGTTTAGTCGCAAATACACTGTTTCTAAAACTAAAAATATATCATAGGGCGTTCCAACTACGTATTTTTTTTTCTTCTTTTTTCTATTTGGTTATATGATAGTCATAAAAAACTCATTAAAATTTATTAGGTTTTATAAATGGCTTAAAACATTTGTATATGAAACAGCAAATTTGTTCCTTGAGTGTTTTTCCGCAGTTTTTAACATATTGTGTACCTATATATGCTCATCAAATATGAATTAGAAGGCTGAACATTTTCCGAAAATGTAGTTTTTTCTTTCAAAAGTGACAAAATCCTACAAAATGTACCTATTTTATAAACTTTCTGAAACTTATTATCAAAATATAAATTGTAATTTTTACCATAAAATTGACCTCTATGGGTTTAAACGGTGGTGAATTTTAGATTCCTTTATTAGTCTCAAACTATTATATATTATTTCTTTTTCATTTCACAACCTTCCTCTTAAATTAGATTCATGTTCACCTTTTAAGGTTTCATATACCGTACTTTCAAAATTATTTTGTCTAAAGATAAAATAATGGTTTTATTTTTTGCAATTTAAACGACTTTAAAATCACGCACAGTTACCTTTTCCAAATATAGGTTCTTTATAGTCAAAAACATTTCGAAATTTCGACCAGCTGTTTCTTGAGTATTACTGGATATGAAGAAACAAATGCGGTCTCATTTGTAGTACCTTCAGTTTACCGTAAAAAATACCTAGTCACTTTTACAAATGTTTTCTCGTGGGAATAGTGAACGAAAATCCAAAATATTTTTGGTTTTTAATATTTCAAAATGATTAGGTGTCTAACACATACATCATATCAACAAATCAGTTCTGGACAACAAAGGAGTTCTCCTTCATTTGATGCAAGATAAAGTATACCGTTTTACTGGACTCTTTGGAGTAAGTTCAGCAGCAAACAGTACTTTTTGAAACTCATTTCTCACATAAATATCAGAATTATTTTAAATTCCTTTCTATACTCATTTATCTAATTTTAAATTTAAACTATTTTTATTAGTATGAAGTGTATGATAGTATGATTAATGTTGTACAGCTTACTGTGTTGGAGTACATTAAATATTAGTATAATTAATATAAATATTAGTATAGTATTGTTATTATGTGAATATAGAAATGATAAATGAAATAGAATCGAAAAAAATATCAAGGTTCAATGCTCCTTAAGATTAACATTTATATATTATATAAAATTCATTTCTGGTTAGATAGTCTATAAAGAAATGTATGTATTAACATTCATAAGATAAATGAAAGGAGATAGCTGAGTGTGTAATATATTGAACAATTTAATATTTAACTCCCGGTCCCTGGTTCGAGTCCGGGCTGTTACAGATAATTTATTTATTCTGTTGTATCAGCAATGGATCGACCCTGGGGCAAGTAATCACCCCTGGAACTCATTCAATCTCTATAGTGGGTGATTGGCCCTTCATTGGGTTGAGTGATAAACCTGGCAATTTTAGTTGGATGCTCCTTTATAATTTTGCTAAAGAAACAATTATAGAAAAGCATCAAGCCCTTACCAAGTTCTGACTCCAATACGCTTCATAGGATTTAGTGATATTGTTATTATTATTATTATTTATTTAAGTGTTTCGACCACTAGGGTCATTTACACTGAATTTACAAAGTTAGTACATTACTATTAACATATTTACAATGTTACAAGGTGAGAAAGATATATATAATTACAAAGTGAGAAAGTTTAAAAATTAACAGTTACTGTTACAAGTTACATTACAATTTACAAATTTAAAATTACAATTACTATTACTATTACAAGTTACATTATATTACA
>NW_027108122.1:3356686-3362328 GCF_000696795.3 Halyomorpha halys
CTGAAGTGATTATTTTTGACTGTTGGGATTGGTAACAGCCATGGTTCTACCTGTGGAGGATATTGCTTCATTACATTTGGGAATGGTGTGAGATTTAGTGATATTGATTCAACACTAACAGTATAATATAAAACATTATTTATTAACATTAAAAAATTGATTAAATACTCGTCATTCTATTACATACTTTTGAGAAACAAATTATCATTTTCATTCTCATTTCTCCCTTTAATTTTTTCTCATCTGTCATCTTTTATCTGTTTTTCCTTTTCAATTATTATGTTTCAGTTTTTCCTTTTTATTCGATACTAATCTTCCGATTAGTTTCCCTTTATATATCTAAATCCATATTGTTAACGAGTAGTTAAATTATTTTTCTTACCGTTTACATATTACGTTATTCACTATTTAATTTTATATTCTTTGTCTTGTATGAGAAAGATAATGTAAATATTTCTTTCTCATATTCTAACATTTAATTCCACTGATTAGTTTCAAAACAAATCAATTCCGTTTTTTAAACTGTTAAAAGGTGAGGCACCAAAAATCTATGGTTGTTCCTTATTTGATCTTTTTAACTCCATTAGTTTGGACCCTTTTTCATACTGTATTCTATTTTCTAAATCTAATAAATGTACGATGCTGACCTTTATGTTATCCCAAATAAAATATAATACAAAGTGGAGACTGAAATGCCTCTTTTTACTGCTTTAGATTCGGTTACATTTGCTACAAACGGAATGTTCTCTCTAATACGTGCGTTGTGACCTATTACACGTGCCACATAAAACTATAATCTATTGGTTGCTTCGTTTTACAACGTTTTAACAACTTCCTTATACCATTGCAACCAAAAGGTTTTAGGTTTATGAGCTGGTTGTTGGGCTGCTCAGGTATCCAAAGAGAAACCCCCACGGTGTTGGTGTTAGACATGCTTTTGACTGCCTTTCAACTAGTCTAGGTATAGTACTCTAGAAAGGGGGGTGAATCGTTTTCAAAGGGAATAGTTATTTAGAGGATGAGTGCTAGGCCAACGTGATTCTCTGCATGACGTGTAAAGTGATCTTTGAAAAGAGATTCATTCAGTAGCATGCCGTTTTCTAGGATCCAGAATCTGTTTGATGCTAAGCTCCTCAATTTATAAACGAATGACATATACATTCTATCTTTAAGTAATGGTCAAACAATTAATGCTAATCTGACATCCATCAATATTGACCAATGTTAGGGCTAAAAGCCAATGAAGATCTACGTTATGGGTCAAAATGTTGGCCATAATTTATAGTTGAAAACTATTTTGGTTTTTCTTGACTGCAGTCTATATCTCATCCTTCTAATTTGCATACGGTCAATCACATATAAATTGTATGGATCAATATTAAACATTTAGTTATTAGTTAAACATTTTAAAATAAAATCGCAGTTATTTTACTTCTTGTGATTATATTTCTCAACTGATGTTAAAAGTTTGATCTGTGTGTGTGACACACTAGTCGTGGTCAAAGGTACGAAAGGGCAGGGACGTAAAGAGAAAAATTTTCCTTTCGATTGATTGTTGCAAAGTTCAGTTTATAAATAATAGAAGTTTTTTTTGGTATTTTTTCCCTTATGTTATTCTCTGTTGCACTAGATGCCTTTTATTGAAAGATTGCTACTATTCTAAGTATAAAAGTAAGCTCAAAATCTTTCTGTAATTTAGAAGTAAGTATCAGTTTTAATTATTGCTTTTTCTTTCAAAATTCTGAAAATGGTTAACATTGCAACATAAATTGGAGATACGTTGCTCCTTTTCGTAGAATTTCTTACCAAAAAAATAAATAAATTTTACTTTATTTTACTCTAATTGTTTTTTTAGTGGTTTATTTTCTCTATGAATTCATTATAAGAGCTATCGATTACTAAGATTTTATAACTAATTTTAGAAACTGGTGCGAAATTTTCTCGCGTACCAATAAATATAACCAATAATGAATTACGTATATATTCTTATTCTTTCATTGATACTCTAAGGAAGCTGAGCTATAAATTTCATAAAAAGTCCTAAAGCGAGGTAGCTACATCAACAATGTAAAAAAGACTCACAAAATGGAATTAGTAAATACTGTCCAACCTACAGTTACAGATAAATTTTAGTCTTTTTAATAAATTGATATTAAATAATATTTAAATTTTATTGATTTTTTTTAGGTAAAAATAACATATTTGTTGAAGTGGGGAGTTTATAGTGAGTATTTATTTTTGTATTCGTTTTATGTTTAATGACACTTATTCATCATTAATCAGCTTTAAGCTCTGAAGCCTAGATGATTATTTTACAAATTAATGAGTACATCTATATGATAAATTAGTAGTAGGTATTATGAACTTTTTCCCGTAGTTAAATACGTTTGGATTTTATTTTCTTTGCTCAAAAGCCCAGTAGGGAATTTTTTATCCACGGTAGCCCGAAATTCTAATAAGACAAAAATGAAATGATAATTAAACCAAGGGAAGTATAATAGCTTTCGTAGTACTTTTAAAGAAGAATGGAGAATAAATTTACATGGACCTTGGTATAATCACTTCGGGTTTATTTTAAACGTTTAAGAGCCTTTTCTACTTTAATTATCTTATACGAGTCTCTCCATTTTTTTGCTTTAGCTACTATCTCTCATGACGGGGTATAATATTAGTATTATTTTATTATATTAACTAATTATTTCGCTCTTTGATTGTGCCGTAACACATTCAGTAAATAATAATTGTTCGTTATTGTTGCTAATTTTTTAATAGAAGCGATTAATTTTCTCGATCGGTGTTTCTCAATTTTTAAATATATAGCAATCAGCCAAAATAAGTTTTTTTAGGTCAAATGTAACTTACATTAGGCCAAAAAATGTTTTAAGAAGATTTAAAGATCTTTAAGAAGACATTTTATTTTAATTATGAAAATTATTTCATAATTTATTTTTTAATTTCACTTACCTATATGTGGATTATAGATTAAGAGAAAGTATTCCGATAGTGATATATTTCGATTTTGAATTTTCCACAGAAATACACGTATCTCTCAATACTGGGTCCAAATAACCATGTCTCACAAAATGGTGTTTGTATGTTGTTCAATGAAATCGACTGACCAGTATGGCCGTTTTATAGAATCGACTTTTCATATTTTTTTGTATTTTTTTCTAAAACGACACCAACAATTTTGATTAAACGATTTGTGTGTCATTTTGGTTAGTGACAGATGTGTGATGCACGCAACGCACCCGATTTTTTTAAGACACGCTAAGCGGGGTTCTCTTGCAGTGTATTCATATTTTATTTGTTTTAAATTGAATAGTAAACTTTAATTTCAATTATAAAATCATAAACTTATTAATTGAAAATTGAAGGGAATTATTTTATTTAATATGCACAAATATTGGCTCTTTCCATTAAGTTAGAATGTAAATAGTATGTGTCTGTCCATCGATATAATAAATAAGCGAAAGTATGTCCCTTTCGAGTTTTTTAAATTTCTGAAAATTCTGTTCTGTCTTGTATTCGATTTCCATATGAGAGTATCGAACGCTTCCCCCTTTCACAGAAGGGACATCACAAACCTTTGTCATCCTTCCGTTGATGGAGGATGGGGTTGATGCCCTTGGCGTTGTTGATAATTTCGCTAATTTTCATGTTATGGAATTGGCAAAAAATATTGGAGTTAAAAATATATTGTTTAATGAGCATCAATGTGATGTAGGTTAATATAAGAACTCCTAACCTATGATTTCATTACACAATTTATAGTAGTAGAAGAAATCCCTATGAATGCTGGAAAGGAAACTGAATAAGAGATGAGTATGGCATAATATGCTAGGATAAAAGCTCAAAACATACAACATTGTGGAAAAACCCCAAAACGTACAATTTGATGCAAAATAAAATTTGTTTTATTTTAATTTCTTTTCCATGATTCGATTTTCTGTCGAGATTTAGTGGAATTTGAAGTTAAAAAAAAGAAGATAGAATTACATCAATATCTGATCTTAAATCTTGCAAAAAAATTGACATTATCAGATGAAACTTTAATTATAGCATTTTTTAAAATCTTTATTGTATTGTCAATATAGAAATGAGAATCTGCCAGTCAGATCTTACTACCTGCAAAAATGGCGGCGAAGATGCAAAAAATTCATTTTTGAGTTTTGTTAAGTAATAAAAAAGGTGTGTTATTTTCTGAGTATTCAGTTTTCACTTGTAGTGCAGTAATTATTTTAAAAAATGAACATATAGCTAATATTTTAGAGAATTTACTCTACTTTAAAAAAAAATCTTGCACATGTAATATATACACTATATATAAAAAATAACATACAAATTGCGTATTCACCGTGCTAATGTAATAAAAATATGATCTCTAGTGATTTTTCATATGAATTTATAATTAAACATCTACCACTAAAAACTATTATCGTGTCTTTTTATTATTATGGAACTATAATTACTTAAAAATAATAAAAATGCTGTCAAAACTTCAGCAATAATAAAAAACTGACGGTCCATATTATAAACATTCTTCAAAGTTAAGATAATAAGAAACGAAAATAAATTGTAAGAAAAATAAAGATGTTGGAATTACGAGAGGAAATATGACGAAACTCAACCAGAAACATTATTAATATTGCATATAATAATAAAATAAAAATAAAGTATAAAGGAGAAAATATGTAAATTACAACAAATCAACCAACTAAACCATAACCGATATAGGCCTTAGAGTAAAGTGATTATAATTTTATTTCTTACTTATATAGGTAAACATTTTAAAGTTTGTTTTTAATTCTGTGATCATTGTGAGATAATTAATTTTTTGGTATTAAAGAAGATAAATTTTAACTTAATTTTTTGGGGGTTTTTTATTTTATTTTTGGAGAATTGACTAAGAACTTGATAATGATTTAAATCGGTTGTCAAATATCAGTGGTTTTTAATTATTTATTTTTTTGGAATATTTTTTTTTCGATTGGTTTTAAATATATTTATCTATACATATATTTTTGATCACTGTAATCGATTAATTACTGATTGATGAAACATGTTTTATTTTTTTACTATTATAACATAAACATGACTAGTGATTTACTGATTTTCATATTAATCAGAACACTCAGTCTACTTTTCTAAGTAAATAAATTGTCCTTACGCCCCAAGATATTCTTTGTATAAAGTAATATTAATTTTCTAGAGCACTAGAGAAGGTAAATAGGATGAAATACAGGTTTGATAGAAAGGTTGCTAAGCCTAAGTAAGTAGCTTAGCCTTTTAAGGTATTGAGCGAGACGCTCCCGGTTGGCCCATATTACTTTATGGATTACTTAAAAACAATTTTATATATTATTTATTATACATATTACATATGTAACATTTTTTTTCCTTAAAAGACTTTGCCCCGTGAGCATGACATAGTTGCACACATGGCCAAATAAAGAGATTTACCAATTAATAGTTTAATAGTTTTTAGTGTTAGATGTTTAATTATAAATTCATATGAAAAATCACCAGAGATCATATTTTTATTACATTAGCACGATGAATACGCAATTTAATTTTTTTTTCGATTTAGGAATACGTACAAAAAAATATATAAATTAAGAAATATATTGTTGTATTTTTTT
>NW_027108122.1:3362378-3384496 GCF_000696795.3 Halyomorpha halys
TATATATTTTTTTTTTTTAGTATTACTGGAGATCGAAAGTTACGCCGACAGGAAATATATATACCTGATAGTGTCAAATACAATGAAGAACGGAATGTTGATAAGATCTCACAAAACCGGTTTTAAATTTATAACTCTGCATGTACTCTAAACGTGCTAAATAATAGAACTATTTTGAGTAGTTTAAATTTTGTATTTTATTTTAAATCTATTCGGGAATACTTTTTGTTTATTTAATTTTAGCTAATCTAATTATCAAGTAGACAAAATTAATCAAACTTCGTATTAATTTACTGAAAAGTAAATTCAGAAGCTGTAAATCCGGTCAAATTAATATTCGTGAAATAATTGACCTAATTTCAATTTGGGTTTTATTAAAAACATTAAGAAATTAAGCCTATAAGTTGATAATAAATCCGTGAACTTTAACAAAACTTTGTCATTACTTGGCCATTCTTTGAACAATCCCTCCTTTCCCTTGAGAAAAGGTCACTTGAAATCATCTCCGCTATGTCAAACCCCACGGAATTTTCCCGCTGCTTTCTTAACTAATGGAAACTCTTTAGGAGGGGGTCTTATGATTTATTTTATCCTGGAGGAATCACTTATTTAGTTTTATCACAATTCTACTGACGATTTATTTAAATATTCTGTCATGGGACTTTTTCCAATTTTTTTTTATTTTCAGTTAATTAATACATTTAAATTAAAATGTAATTTTATCAATCTTAGTAATTTGTAAGTATCTATTATCATGGAAAGAGAAATGGCTCACTAAAACCATCAAGGATATCGAAGAGACTACTAGAGTGGAAATATTTATTTTTGTTTTGCATTTATTACTAAGTAAATGTAACATATGTTGATATCATATGTAGCGTGAGGTGCAAGAATTTTGGCTCCAATCCACCAGGGCGCAGCACCTCGAGCCAAATTTGTAAATTGCACTATTTTCTAAAATCATATTGTTATTTTTACATATTAATAAATTCTGTATATAATACCTAACAATGTCGATAAAATGATAAATAAATGATGACAAAATAACGCACGAAACTATCTCAAATAGACAATTCCGCTTCTCGGTCACAGTCGCACGGACTAGGCCTTTAAATAAGGGGCTATAAATGTCCTAATTGATCTCTTATCCACAGCCTTGCCTAGGCCTAGTCTTTGTACGAGTGGTGTATACACTGCTTGAGATAGTTTCGGTTCATTTCCAATTCTATTCTCTAAAGAGTGGTGTTTTTGTTTACGCTTACTTATGACGATATGACCTATATCCTTTTATATCCTCCTCCTTCTCATACCCAACAGTCTTAGTCCGTCCGTACCTACTCCACAAGGCCGACTGGAAAGAATATAGGTCCAGTGTCGAAGAAACTCTCCCTGTGGTTACGCCGGACGAGGTGGATGCAGCGATGGAGATCATCACCACCACTATCCATGATGCAGCCGAAGTTACCATCCCCAAGTTTACGCCACAGCCCATTAGCCTTAGGATGCCGCCAAAGTAGATTCTAGCCCTTATCGGTCAGCAAAACAACCTCCGCAACATCTTCCAGCGCACGCATGGCTACAGCCTGCGATGACCCGGCAGATAGCCAGCCTCATGTGGGACTGGAAGACCTCGCTCTGGCATGACCAGCTACGGAGGACCAATGATGATCACCGCCAGTACTGGAGACTCGTGAGGACCTTCGTCAACAAGTAGCAGAATGTGCCCCTCACATCAGGTCATGTACATCTCCTGACATCGGGGGAACAGGCCCAACTCCTGGCCACAAGCTATGCAGCGAGGGATGCTGAATGAACGAGTGCACATCTCATCCACAACCTGAACCACCGAGCCACAACGAGAAGCCTCTATTCTGCTCCGTCAACCTGCTAGAGTCTGTACTCCGAAGCGTCAAAGAGAACAAGGCGTTGGGACAGGACGGAATCCGTATGTACTCATGAAGATGCTTCCTAGGGAGGGAAAAACCTTCCTACTCAACATCTTCAACTCGTGCATGCGGACCTCGTACTTTCCCACCGTATGGAAACGAGCGATCGTAGTACCTCTGCCCAAACCGGGGAAGAAGAGAGACTCGACCGAGCACTATCATCCGATCAATCTCCTCGCGCACATGAGCAAGGTGTTAGAACGGCTTATCAACCACCACATAATGTGTGGAATAACAACAAACCAAGATGTAATATTAACTATGTATATATTATTATGTAACTTTATTGATAAAGAGAAATTAGAAAATAAAATAACTTGTAATAAATTACTTTAATCAAAATTTAGAAGTTAACAATAACATGAAGTTTTGAAAGGAAAAGTTATAAAGTAAGTTGCTCAGAAAATCCGCTAGGAGCTCTTATGCAGTTAGCCTTTAACATGACTCGAAATTGGGCTACGCACAATCCTATACTTATAACATTTAACATGGTAAAAAATCCAGAGTTCTAGTTCCTCCGCTTCATCTCGGCAACTAGAACTGCTACCTATCCTTATCAGCTTACTAGTCCGTCCGCTTCATCTCGGCAACTCGAACTGTTACCATAACTTCAACCCTCACTAATTTCTTCTCCCTAGACCTTCTCCTCTACCTGCGTCAGTGTCCAGGGCTCATCCTCAGGCATGGTATTTCCTTTCTTCCTAACTTACTGACTACGGCTTGTCGAGGGTCTTCTGTAGAATGCTCGTCAAGCTGGTGAGCCGTCTAAGACTAGCTAACCTCACTCACTCATAGGCTCAGAAGCTTTTGACCAAATCACCTCTTGGCACAGCGATAGTCTATAAACAGTATTTTTACAAAGTATTACACCTCTCACTCTTCATAGGTTGTAAAAGTGCATACTTAGGTGCACTGTAATGTACGTAACATTTTTATTATTTATTTAAATTCAAATAGTTTGTAATCTTTATCATATTTACAATAATTAGCTAATATTGTTGTCTTATTTAATCTTATTTATATAATATAAATCTCTCTCTCCTTTTTTCAATATTTTTCATCTACTGATAAACCAATAAAAGTCTTGTTTCTTTGAAATTTACAATAATATGTTTAAAGTAACCTGAGTCCATCTTTTATCTCAACTGTCTCGCAACCATTTATGATTAATGTTCAATATTGTTTTACTATTATATTATAAATATTGAACTAAGTATGGAGATATGTTAAGTAACGTAAGTAAGTTTAAAGACGACAACAATGTTAGGTAATCATTGTGGATATAATTAAGGTTACTAATTATTTGAATATAAATAAATAAAAAAAATTGTTACCTATATAGGAGAGTACCTAAAGATGGAGCGATGGACCTGTAATGTCGTGACTTAATAAGTTATGAATTAAGAACATTTAACAGGAGAGATATTTTTACAAAAGCCCAATAGGTTAATTTTACCATAATACTTTTTAAAAAATCTGTTCTCTACTAAACAATGTAGATATAAATATTCATCTATACAGAGCTGTCATGCAATTTCATACCTGTTAGGAATATTTTATTTCTTAGAGGAATGATCTCTTTGGTAACAGACCAGTTTCAATTCCTAACAGTAAATTCCTTTATCGAAAAACAAGTCTATATTTGGTATTGAGGAAACTGAAGTCCCTTTCAGTGCAGCTTTATAACTTTAAGTACTAATATAGTAATTACAAACAAAAGCCGCTTGCGTAAAAACGGAACGAGTTACATAAGGCGCTCTAAATATGCCCGATCTAGAGGCGGAGATAGGGCAAGTAGTTTCATTAATCTTACTGTCAGCCTTGCTGTAAAGATTAATATTTTTCTTGTCCTTGATCCTATAAAAAAGTCAAAAATATTTTGCTAAGCGAAATATGGGACGAGAGTAATTACCGTCACAATGAATCGTAGAAGAGTGAAGATGTAAAAATAGATAAACATTGTGGTCTCCCTGTCGAAAACTAATTTGATTAAAAAAAAAACAAATTTTATTTTTATAACTTTGGATTAGATAGTAGTATCAATTTTTTTAAAAATATAAAAGTGATTTAAAATATATTTATTTATATTTATGAGTTTCTTGAGGATCAGTCAAAAGTAAAACAGTTATATTGAGGCAACTTGATTGTTTGCATAGTCAATTGTTGCTAAAAATAATTTTTACAGAATCCAAATTAAGACAAATAATTCGTCATTTACTCACAGTTGCCTTTTACTATAATTTATACTTAACCGAATACCTCTAATGCGTGCAAGGTTTTTAGCAGAACTGAGTACGAGTGAAATGGAGAAAGATGCTTTAATTTTAATTTTAATTACATTTTTAATTCAGTTTTGAAATTTGTATTTATTTATTCTTAGTGTAGCTTATTGTGCCTTATGTGTTTGTGAAAATAAATAGACAATATTTAGGTAGATAGATCGAAGTTTAATTTAATAAAAACGGATTATAATAACGGACAAAGATCAAATATGTTACATTTTTGTATCAACAATTGTAAGCATTTATTAAGTTCTGGATTTCACGAAATCAATTAAATAATTTCAATTTATGGAGTTTGGATTATTAAATTGGTGTTTACTGTTTTGTTTCTTAACTCAACTACTTTTTATTTTAATTGATGGAGCTCAGATGGGGTGGCTTAGTGCTAAGGAACTGTACTATTAACTCCAAGGACCCGGGTTCGAATCCGGCTATAGCAGATAATTATTTATTCTGTTATTATATCTCTGCGTCAACACAGTGTGTTCGAAAACTCTTCAGGATTCGTCCAGCTTTACAAAGTAGGTACCCTTAATTATAGAAAAATCTGTCGGTCGAGTGTGATATTGACCAAATCACCTACTTGCACAACCGATGGTCTAGTACTAGTGCTTCCTTGCAAAGTACTGAATCGCTGAACCTTCATGGGTAGTAGTGGTTGAGATTCGCTAGGTAACCCGAAAAATTGCGAGATCTTGATTACCGACGGCGACGGTTAGGAACATAAAAACTATTTTTATTACGATAATTATTTTCTAGGAAAAAGTGAATGTAGGGGGTTCATTGATCTTTTATAGCAATGCAATGGTAATATAAAGTATAGAACTTGCATGTTTAGTTTTCTGATGATGTTTCACCCTTTAATATTTAGTTATTCTTATTTGTATTGCTTATCTACATATTTTCCCATTCAATACATTATATGGTTATCTCAAATTTTATATATTTCTATTTCTATATGAGATTCAACACGGAATGAAAAGAAAAATGTAGTTTCCTTGTTTCTATTCCTTCCACTTTTGATAAGACTTATATGACGTGGATGGTGTTTCTTGAATACTTTTAGTTATCAGTTTGTTCTTTCCTCTACTGGGTAATATTCGAAATACAAGAATTTTTTCCTTAATGTCCCACATAAGTAAATTGGTTATCACCATTCATGTTGATTATAATGCGGCCTCAGGAAACAATTTTTTCCAGATGGAAATGATAAATTAATACTCTGACAATGTTTTTATTAATATTCTGCTTACCATTAGCACTTCGATTTATATTTCCGTGGCTGTCCTTGAGTAACAGTTTTACTTTGAAATAAATCTTAACGGATTTATTTGTTATTACGTCTGGAGGAAAATAAAAATAAAATTTTTCAATGTTTTTAGTTGTCAATAGCGTGGTGTGATTTAAATAACATTCTTTTGTTAACAAATAAATAAATAAAGCTAAACTAAAATACAAAAATTATGAACTAAATAAGAAATAAATGTCTGAGTTGACCAGTGAAATTTTACTCTTATATACTAGAACGAATAAATTTTCTATGCTTAAAATAACAATATTTGGATTTTATTATAATTAATCATCATTGTAGTTATTAAATGTGATCTTAAAATTAATAATTGCACTGTAGTTCAAATTAAAGAAATTTTACAAATTTTATTACTTTTACTTAACTATTTATGAAATACTTACATAGTTAGAGTAAGTATTACGATCGTCCAAAACTTTGAATTCGAATTTCGACTCTTTGAGTTTCGACGGAAAATATATTTTGAAGTCCTCTGTGTATTTGTGTAAACAGATTATCTCAAAAACGAATTGTTTTACAAAACTAAAATTACATGTTTAAGGCGAACATATAGCTGGGGTGTAACAACAACTTTTTCGATAAAATCGATCGACCCTTTATTTTCCCGAAAATGGCTTTAAAAATTTTGATTAAACTCGGCAAGTTACCTCGCCGATGTGAAATTAAATACACGTTGTTTAGTATCAGCCAAGTCTTATCTCCATTGTAATTGGTCTGACAGGGCTTAAATACTGAATTTTCAAAACAAGTGGTTTTTCAATAAAAAAAAGTAAGTAGTGTCAGAGCTAAGTTACGAATATTTTTGTTCATTGATTTTTTTCTGTTTATGATTGTGACCTCATGATTACGCGTCATTTGATTGACTTGCAGTTTCTGTCGACGCAGCTCAGGTTATTGCCCCGGTTAAAATGCGCTCCGATGTGCCGCTCATCGCCTATTAATATCGACGACCCCAAGGGCAGCCCAGTAACTCTTGTTTATCCTCCTCCAACCTACACAGACTTATCTAGGCATCACCGCTGTCAGCCGCCCTGTCTGCCGGTCTCCAGTTTGGAACCGTTCCAGCTCCAGAGTACAGCATTTATCTCCCTCCATTCCAGGCGGATATCTCTTGTTAGTCGTTATTTCTCCGCTAAACCGGTTAGAGATGGATTAAAGGGAGTCCCTTTTGATAATGTCCGTCTTGAAATTTAGGGCTTAAAGTGGATTGCTCTCTGAGTTGCTTTTTATATGCTCTTAAGAACAGTATAAGTGTATTTTTTTTTTGTTTTAAAGTAAAGTAAAACCTGGATTTACCCAGGGATGTGATAGAGGGGTCTTAAAAATAAATATCTAATGACTTTTACTTAACAATTTTCTTTTCTTTTTTTTTCTTCTGGGATCATAAGGTATTAAAGTAATCTTATACTTATATTATTCAAGTAAGCTTAAAACATTTTTTAATAATTTCACTTTAACAATACATCCTCCTTTACGACGTTTCGGACGTCCCTCCATATTCAGTCTATTTTCTCTAAAAATAGTTGTATAGTGTTATTCATTATCTATTATTTTCCTGCAAGTAATTAATTACATTAAAGTTTATTTATTTATTTTTAATTATTAATCATTTTGCATTCCTTTTACTATTGTAGTAATTTTTTCCAGTTTTATTTTTAAACTATTTGATAAATGGTCACTTTTAATTTTTCAATAAAATGAACTTTAAATGCAATAATTAATAGATAATAAACAATATTAAATATCTATTTTTAGAGATAATGCCTGTAGATTGACGGGAGGATCAGAGCGGTCCTAAAGAACAATGTATTATTAGTATGAAATGTTTGAAATATGATAGTAACTCACTATCCTAGATGAAAAAGAAAAATAGAAAATATTAATATTTTCTAAATATTCTATATAATGCTTTCGAAAAGGAAAGCTATTCGACATTTTTATTTAACGACTTACATTCAAGGTAAAACTTTAAGTTTAAACGGCTTGAAGTATGAAGTAATAAGTCAATTATGGAATTTAAAATTTCTTTTTTTAGTTTATTCTGGAGGATGTCAGCAAATTCATTTGAATTTTCAGCCCTGTGAAGCATTAAAATTTTATGAAATGTATGAACATTTCAAATTTTATGAATTCATTTCGCCTATTGCAAACCATTGACCCAAAATCGGTAGCCTTCAATATATTCCTATTAAAACCATTCACACCACTATATTCATTGTTCGGAATTGAAATAGTAACCACGGTTAATCGAGACTAGGTATAATCAGGATTCTGCTGTGTTACTATACAGAAACCAAATATATCTGTACAACACTATGTCCATTTTTTTCCATATTGACTTTATTACAGAGTTAAAATCAGCTTTTCTCATATTTCTTAGAGGAATAGAGGACTATGTCCAAAACCAGTTAGAACCGGATATAGCATGTTTTAAAACAACACCAAGTCCACTTTCATTTAGAGGGATAGAACACCATGTGGTGTTTTATCCTTCTGAAGCATATGAATTACTACTGGACATAGTGTTGTATCCCTCCGAGGTACAGATATAATCATTGCTTTACTGTTTTGACTTGATGTCTGTTTGGTGCTGAACAGGTGATGAGTTTAAGTTTAATGGCTAACCTTTGAACTATAGAAATAGAATAAAAATTCTTATGAATGAATAATGCAGTAGTAATAGTATTTATTAGTGGAAGTGAAAGAACCAATTACAATATGGAAGGAAAATTGTAAACTTTATGATTAATATTATTTAAAAATTAGAATTAGTGAAGTAATGAGTATGAAGTCATGTACGTAGGTTGTTGAATAGAGATGTATAGATAAAGTCTGCGCAGTCCTTTGTAAGGGCTGTTGCACACTGTAATAGGCCCGTCGCACTGTAATTATATATTAATAAGTTATCTTGAAAAATGCTTTTACTGTATCGATAATTTTTATTGTTATAAAAAAAAAATACAAAAATTAATTAATAGAAAATTCCTGAGGTGTACCTTCCTCTGAAGATGATTTGGGTTCCAAAGGTATAATATAAACACAACCAACCAAATTCGTATTAAATTAAATCTATGGTTAAATGCATTCTTCATTTACTCGGTATATCGTTTTTTAACTGTTTTAATATCGAATATTAAAGACAGTATTATTACCTAAAAATTATTAGAAAAACTCAAATTTCCATTTAATTCCATTTAAGTTCCACTAAAATAATTACTAATTTTATTTATTTATTTGTTTAAATTGATTAAATTAAATATTTTATTTTTATTTTAAAAGAGGAGAATGTAATGGCAGGATATTTGGATAACACGAGGGACAATGAACTGATGATTTATGTTTAAAAAAAAAAACATTTTTTTTTTTTTTTGTAACTGATTCTTAATTAATATAGTCGTTAATTTTTAATGTTAAGTACAATTAACTGTTCACAAATAGGTTTAAATCATTTCTTCTCCAGCATGCCTTTATGTATCAATAAATGTTTACATTTTTTAAATATATTATGAGTTTTTTCCCTTAGTTGGTCATTAATTTCACTATTAATTAATTATTTTATTAATTTGTAGAGCTTATTTTAGTGTTTGAAAATGAAAGAGGGATAATCGAGATATCTTACATTTTCCTCAATGTTGAGAAGACCAAAATTTACCTTGTATTTTTACAACATTCTTTATAAGAGCCAAGTGGGAAGTAATTAAAAAAATGTTTTAAACTTCTTCTGTAGAATCCGTTGCGAATTAAGAAAAAAATGAATTAATGCGATAAAATGAGGTAGAGAAATATAAGAAACTCATATATATTCATTAAATTTTTCACTTGAGTGTCTTCAGATAAAATGTCTATGATTGTAACAATTTAATGACTTTAAATCACTTGTTGTGACTTGTGTAAATAAAAAAAATTGTACAATCCAGAAATATAAAATGTTTCCTTGGACAGAAATGGGTTGATCGCTTATATAACAAGTATTTTTTATTTATAATAGTGATTATTGAATCGTCATCGACATTTTACTCAAGGAACGCAGAGGAAAAACTAGAGAACTCAATATTTTCATTTTTAATGAGTTTCTAATAGATTTTAGTTTGATGTCAAGACTGGAGTAAAAGCAGCTTTATTCTACCTCATTTTATTGCATTATTTTATGCTATTTTTTTTAATAATTTGAATAGTGCGCCAGATTATACATAAATAATCCGTATATATTCTTTAATTTTTTCCTACTTGGCTCTTAAAAAGAGTTCTACAAATACAAGGTTCATTCTCCTGAGTATAGAGGAAAATGTAAAGTATTTTTTTAAATAAAACAAATTTTATTTAATTGCTAACTCAAAACAATCTATATTTTTTATAAGTCCAACATTTTAGCCTTTACCTTATAAAGTATAATAGTGTAAATTGACTGTGATTAAAAGTTTTAATGTTAATGTGAAGAATTGGCAAAATAGGGTAATTTTGGACTGAAATTATTGACCTGGCCAGAATAGTCTGCATAAAGTTTTTTAAAAATTTATCGGGTTTAAGTTTGTATTTAAGATTGTCGTTGAGGATGGCCGAAATATAGAATGAACCAATGAAGAAACATAGATTGTTTTGAGAAATTGTTTTCTCCTCAAAATCCTCTTTTGTTCTCACACATTAATGTAAAATCGCTATAAATTTGATAGCCTAAAGTTTTATACGTGTCTACCCCAATTGTTACAATGCAGACAATAATTATTTCTATATATTGTTTACAATTTCATACAATCTATCCATTAATAAATTTCCTTTGGCTTTACATTTCTATCCTTGACTCCTACATAGAATGTATACCATTTCGTAGGTAATACAATGGGATCTACGGCGGGTTATGCATTTCAAATGATGTAGCATAATAGGAATGTATATTTGGAATCGCTAACTACGGAATTGACCTCAGCAATCTGAAATTCAAATTAATAACAGCATTCTATTTATGATTTATATAATTATCAAATATGATTCAAATTTAATACAAATATTTTTATTGCCTCTTTTAGAATAAATGTGTAATAAAATAAATTCTTTGGTAATGAAATAAATTCAATAATCAAATTTTAAATTTAATTTATTTATTATCATAAATATGTATTACAAACACGATGCCTTCTCTATTATTTATTACTAATTAATTTTGTTAATTGTAGTTAATAGATTTAAGTCTGTTAGTTTGTATATTGGCATTAGTATTTGAAGGGGGAGAGTTTAAGTTTGCAATCATTTCTATCTAATAGTTATAATCCAGGAGGCATAGTTGTTTTATTCTCCATTTCAATTAATAAATAATTTGACGTTCCATCAAAAAGGTTTATATAAGTTAGTCTACACTTTATGTTTTCGTCTTAAATCTAATTTTGAACGTCATTTATAAGAGAATATATATATACACATATATATATATATATAATTATTTGCAGTAGTCTTTACCTTCCTTGTTGTTGTTAAAAGTGGATAATTTTGTAATTCCAGTAAGTTTCCCTTTTATTGTTGAAAATCGTTCTCTATTTTAATCCTTCTGAAGTGTTTCTAGACAATTCTTCCCTGATGTTATGGAATCTATGATGAAGTACAAAAAATTAACAAGTTCAAAATAATTATATTTTTTTGCTCATTATATTTGAAGTAATGAAAAAAAAATGTTGGTGGAAGATTTGTTTAGACAATACGATTAATATTCTTCTAATGTTTATTTTTATTATAACATTAAGATCCTGCGAATAAACAAACACACTTATCCGATTATATCAAGAAAAAAAATTATATTAAACTTCAAATAATGAGAATTATTTTAAATAAACCAAAGTGTAATTATAAATGCATATATTAATTGGCTTCGAAAACTATTTACAAAGCTATACTTATTACACACTGTCACAATGTAAACGTAGAGTCTGTTCAATTTAACTACACTGTCATTGTTCAATATATTTTGGATGTTTTGTATGTCGCAAGATACATATATGGGTGACTTAAATATATATGCCAAATAATCAGCAAATCCATTAAATATTGATTTAATAAATAATAAATTAAATATCTTTATTTTTCGTTTTGGATCCTCCATGCTATATAATATATGGGAAACGAACACGTACGAAACGCCCCATAACTTGAAATTCGTACAATGTCCGAGTTCCGATTGACTTTACAAGAAGCGGAAAGAGTGTGGGGAAGTTATTCAATTACAGTTTGATGAACTGGTTATCAAGTTTGAAGAATGATGGGCTTAATGGAGTTCTTCACAAAGTTCCTGATTCGCACTTTTGTCCGGGTTTTAAGGCTCAAGCGCTGGTGTATGCGGTACCTCACCAGAGGGAAAAATAATCATGTTCATTGATTTATAATATGCTCGGTCAGATAGTGGTATTCCTTATTTTCGAAGATAGAGTGGAGTACAGATATTGTGTCTAATTAAAAATCTAATGTAATGAGTTTTTTTTGATCGGTTTTACTTAATAAATTAGTACCCAAAGCGAAAAGTCCAATCTGTTCCATTGAATTAAAAAATACTTCATTGAAAGTATAGAACTATGGCCATACCTGCATTCACCTTAGTCGAATCTATTAGATGAAATAATATACTACAAAAAGTTGAAAGAAAATATTTAAAAGTGCCTTAAAAACGGGATTACTTTTAAACATTGGAATAACAGGAGCCATAATTTTCAGGACACGATGCCATATGTATTAGTACAAGAGCCAGGAAGAAAAAAAGGGAGTAATTTCGCCCCAATATTTGATTACTTTTATGAAAACAATATACTAGTCAAAATATGCCACGTATGGGTAGGGGGAATAAAAAATGGCGGCTGTTTCAAAACGTTAAAAAAAAATTAATTTTTCATTCGGAGCTCTATATCTTTAAAACTACCAAAACTCTAGAAAACCTAAGAGAACATTACATAAAGTACAGTAAATTTGCTAAAATATTATACCTAATAGAGCTACTTACGATCAATAGTTCTAGAGATATATATTTTAGTTAGAGAATGTATTTTGAAATATCTATGTCTCAAAAACCTTTCGACGTACAAACGTCTATTAAAACTCAAATTAAAGATAGTATAATGCTGGTACATTATTAATGGTTTAAGTAGTTCCTGATGTTTATCTTCGTAGGAGTAGTAATTTTCTTGATATTTGCTAAAATAAATTGATTTATAGATTTTTTATGAACAAGTTTATCTCAGGAACCATTCGACGTACAAATGTCTGCTAGAACTCAAATTATATATAGTGAAATGTACTTAAAATAGTTTATAACGTTTACCGTTGTAGAAGTACTAGTTTTTATAATATTTGATAAAATAAATTTACAAAATGTTAATTTCTAGTTGTGTAATGTTATCTCTGGAACCATAAGACGTACTTATGTCTGCCAGCACCCAAAATGAAGGTAATTTAACTTACCATAAACTAGTTTATGACACATACCTTTGTAGTATACCTTTGTAGGGTAGTGTTTATGATATTCGCATAGGGACTTAAGTTGGGTGTATTTTATTTAAAACTGTTAGGTTTTTTTCCTTTCGGTTTTTTTTTTTTTACCGAAATGTAATACATAGCTATAAGTGATATGTAATATTTATCTAGAAAAATGAATTGGATAAGGGCAAGCAATGTTACATTTATCGCACATCTTGATATTTATGAAATAAAAAGTTTTATATATAAACATTTTTTTTCCATAGTGCAGGTGAGATAAGAGAGTTAAAATGGGTAATGTTGCAGCTCAAAGCTATCTATTAGCCGCACTGCAATAGAACAGTTTTGGCTTACAAAAAAATGTTGTTATGGTAGTAGAAAAATTGGCGTAAGTCGGATTTACACCACTTTTCCTTTCAAGTCATTGTCAATAGTGATGGTATTTATTGGGAAAATATTCTGTTTTCGATTATTACGGTTTGTGTAACTTGGAGGGTTTAATCGCTTGGGTAGGTGATTTTCGGTTGCTATATTTTCCAGCCAACATAATTTTTTTAATTGGAAATATACGGTTCGTTTTATTCTTTTTATTGAGAAAAAAACTGACTAATAAGCACAAAAACCTCACTCATATCATAGCAACTGGTTGTCCAACCAGTATTGTTGTTATAGTTTCAATGAATTTGGCGTTTGTTGGATTAGCTCTACATCGTATTTTATAAAAAATGTTTTAACGAAGTAATTTCTTTCTCAGCAGGAAGAGAGGACGACCAGTTATTAAAACCAATTAGGCCATTTATAAATAAATTGTTTAAACTATTTTTGTTTTTCTTAACAGAAACCCGGACGATCTCCATCTAATTTATTTTATATCCACGTTTTTGGGGATTTTTACTGCACAAAATTTGGTCTGTAATCGTAAGTCAAAGGTCCATCAAAAGATGAAAGATCCCATTCCATCTTTGAAGATTCAACGACCTTCGACGTCCTTGGGTTTTCCCTGTTACCAAAAAAAGGAGACCTATGACTAAGGCGATAGTCTGCTCCTGATTTCAAACTGCTAATTCGAATTTCGTGGCACCGTTCGCTCAGATATCATAACTCAGAATTTGTGTTATGAATATTAATTGACCACTGACTAATAGTCTCGTTTTGGTCTGTGATGGAATGGTGACTAAATATCTATCGCTAAGGAAGGATAAAATAACCGAAGTCACATTTCATAGACTAAGGTCAATATTTATAAAACTCAACTGTGGCGTGACCGATGACGACCATTATGTAATACAAATTGGATAAAAACAAGTTCATAAAAGATAAATTTTGTTTATATTGATAATAATTAAAAAGTAGTTATTAATTTTAAACAAGTCTCAGGTAAAATATTTATCTATACACCTGCTAGAATATATTACCAATAAATAAAAAAACATTATTAGTAAAATATGTATGTATCTTAAATAGTATAAATTAATTTTTATTGCAATATATTCCTCAGCTACCTGAAAAGCTTATATTTCGAGATTGCACCCAATTAAAAGTTTCTTAGGTTACTTGGTCTCAGAATAAAGATAGACATAAATTGAATAGTAAATTTTATCGAATTAATAACTAGCTTTATTATTTTATTTATTTATTTAATAGCATTGTCGGAAATGGAAACAAAGAGTCCATGTCTCACCTATGACGGGAGCCCGCTATGTCGGTCTCGAGAAGTTAGCTATTGAGGAAAAGCTTGAACGCCTACACCAAACCTAAAAAGTGTTGGCCTTCCTTCCGACTTGGCGAAACAAACTTTCTTTATTAGCATAACGAACTCGTCTATTCTTGAGTTGTATTTTCTTATATTCTATCAACTTCCTCTAGTCTTTCCTTCCAAATCAAGTTATCTTCTGCTTTTGATATCCGTGTACGATATAAATTATAGTGGTTATTATAATAAACCTTCAATGTGTAATTATTTGAATTTAAAATATCATTAAAATAATACAAATTAAATATCCTAGTTCAACAAACAGATTTTTCAATAGTTATATTTTATAAACTAGATAGATTTTGATTCTATACGTGTAAAATTACCAAACTTATATTTTTAACATAAAAAGTGTGCTTTTGTTTTTTTTTACGTTAGTAGAAAAGTCTTAGTGTAGTACCTCTTTTTGTATCTTTTATATACCATATTCCTGCCTTTCTACCTTAAATAGAAAACATTTCCCAAGAAAACAAAGCACCAGAATTTCGTAAAATAGCAAAAACCAAACTAGTACAAAAAATATTCAAATCCGAACTTTGTTTATAAATTCTTTTCATTATTAATTATTATTTTAATAAAATTAATTTACATAGGAACCTCAGTTTTCCCCTCACTGCCAGAGATAGTGATGCTTTGTATTCATACAGGACGCTAAATTAAAAAAAAAAAATTATATCCTCAGAATCGAAAATTTTTGATGAGTGAAATTTGTGTTCGAGTATGATTGACCGTTTATTTTAATGAAGTTTTCAGCATTACAAATCCTATTATATTTTCAATAATAATTTAACTTACTTACTCATAACATTGGTAAATAATAACTTTATAAAAGTGGATATGTTGACATTTGATATAAATAATAAACCTATGTTAATTGAAAAAAAAAACCTAAATAATTGATATAAATATAAACCTTCGAATATCTCAGGGTGAAAGAAGGGTTGAGCACTTATTGTATATATTTTTATATATAAGAAGATGGTCAGTAACACTGTTCAACCGATTCATTTGAATCGGTTTCATAATTAAGTATAAACCAGTAGTACTTTTTTCCCAGTATCCATTTATTTAAATAAAATGTTTCGAATTGATGTATTTTTCTTTAATTAATTAATAACTATTTTTAATCTTGCTGTTAAAAATAAGTAGAATTACATAACATTGAGGAGGAACACTGATAATACAAAGGTTGTTTGTGCATAAATTGTCAAGGAAATAGTAAAAACAGTTAATATTTTTTGTTAATTTTAAAAAGAAGAATTATGATTAAAATGTTTTTCCTTCATACTCTAGCCTTATTATATCTATACATTATACTTCTACAGAATTAGAAAAAAAATGTCTTATAAATTCAATAAGTAAAATTGGGTAAAAATATTCACATCGGCAGCACTGTCCTATATTTGTCAGTTATTTTTAGTAGAGTTTTTAGCCTTATAAAATGAATATTTCTGTGAGCTTTATTAATCACAAGATCAATGGAGAGGGTAGATAAATTTTAAAAAAAGTCTTTTTAATATGTAGGTGGGAAGTTTATTAAATTTCCTTTAATTTCATTATAACTAAATATGGTTTCCCTTTAATTTGGCCCATTTTCCCTCTCTGTCTTGCTTATAAATGCCTGAGTTTGTTACTTAGTTTCAATGGTTACTAATTAGTTAAAATAATATGGACTCTTCCACTTTCGCATATTTAAGCACGTTGAAGTTCTAAGCACGTCCCACGGTGATAAACTTTTCAAAGTTAATTGTCTATCTACTTTCTGAATGAATGAACTGTGACCAGGGCGAAATGGAAGTAATAAGCAACTGAAACGGAATTCATAATACGTAAACCGATTATACAAATTATTTGAACAGAGTTCACTTATTAATTTTTTGACTTACCTGCCGCTATAAAAGTAATATTTTCGTCAGTGATCTCATTCAGGAAAATTCGATTTTTAATGTTATGTATTTAGTGTAAATGATTTTATAATTATTAGGTTATAGTAATTTTTCGTTTAATTATAAAACAGATACTTTTTGTGAAGCATGAGTTGTTAATTCCCAATTAGCTCAATAGTATCTTAACAGAAAATTGATTTTTAAAAAAAAATATATATATATATAATAAAATATATAAAAAAAAATAATAATAATGTCATTATTAAATTAAATATAGATGAAAAAGGATATTCAGAACATGGATTAGAATGATACTTGGCACATATTCATGCTTTGCGTTAATCCTGGCAAATCTAACCAATACATTTTTTCTATTTAACTTATTTCCATAGATTGTACCATAAACTGGATGACTTTTTGACAGCCCTACTGGCTTTAGGACAGTTTGTAGGGTAACTACAGCAGAGAAAATAATGCTAGTCTACGGTGCAACCATTGGAAAACGCCCAATTCCAAAAAAAATTCAAAACTTTTTTTTCAGATGTCTTGCTATAAAACCAATGCAGCGATTTTATTTTAGCTAGAGGTTTAGATCGTCAGATAAAATATCATGACATACATTGAAAATTTTTTAGACATAAAATCTGATAGATATAAAAGTTAAGCTAGGATAGGATCTAACTTGTCAATAGCTGAAAAAAAAACAAGGAAAGTACAAAAGAATTGATAGTGATACCATATTATTAATAACAACTATAAACTACATCTATAATTATCACTTGTCTTTTATCCTGTACTTTATTAATGTTTTGATTTAATATTTATAAGTTTTTGTTTTTTGTTTTAGGTAAGAATTTGCAATACCATAGGAAAGAAGCATTAATAGTGAGTTTTTATTTATTATTTTTTTATTTTTTTTTAAAGTCTAAAATCTGATAACTTCTAGGTTTTTCAATTTTTTCCAGGTATAATATTTTTATTAACTTTATATTACATGGATTCATGTAATTTCAGATATATAGTCTATTTTAAAATTACAGAAGCTGTTAATTAAAATTTACAATAACGAATTGATTGTTGGGTTATTACCTAAAAATGTGTAAATCGCATTTCTGTTCCATTTTCAACCTCTAATTGAAAAAGAACCACTCCTTTTGTGTTGCTATGGAGACTACACCTCCTAAATAGATTTTTAAGAAGTAAATAAAAAATTTAAAAAGATCGTTTTTTACTCCCTCACCATGTTTGACCCGCTAAGTAAGGCTCTTTAAAAATTAGTTGTCGAACTACTATTGATTGTATCATTTTTAAAAATCGCCTGGTTATTTATTACAGTCAGTAAAAGGAAATGAAAAAAACACTGTACGTCCAGACCTTTTTCCTCGACTACTTCATTTTAACGTTTTTTCCCTAATTTTTGTACGATAAAAAAAGGTACTCCAGCGTGGCATACTAGTGAAGGTACCATGCCACTAAGTAGGTATGAATTTCCATAGCTCGAAATTATAATTTTTTATTACTAAAATTTTAAAAAGTGAACTTTTCACTCCTCAGGATAACGACCGAATTACTATTTCTATTATTTATTTATTTTATAATAATGTTGTATATTTTTTATTTATAATTTGTAATTATTTAAAGTTTATTAATTGTGATAATATATTGGCATAGTGTATTTCTAAACGCTTTTTATGTAATGTGTTTACGATTTTTTTAAAAATGCTTTTCATTATTATTTGTTTTTTTAATTATTATTCTGCTAGATTTGTCTTTAAAATGAAATTTGAGTTTAGTTTTTCATTTGATTATAGGCCTTGTATAATTAATATTTTTAGAATCGGATATGGTCCTTATTTTTTTCTGGTGTATGTATATTTAATACAATATCTAATTTATTTTATATTGAACATTTTGGTTTTTTCGTAATTAAAATATTAAGTTCTATATTGTTTGTTTGGTTCTAATATCAACACATAATCGTCCATTTTAAAAATTAACATCAGCTTAGTTTTCATATTTTTGGTTTTTAATAGAATAGATTCAAGTTCGTAGAGTGTTATTTTGATTTATATATTTTAGTTGTTTGTTGTATTTTAAACGCTTTTAAGACGTATTACATTCTGACTGTTCCAAGAGTCTGAAGATGACAAATATAAGGGTCTGTCCCCGACGCCAACATTTCAACACATAAACACACACATACTCACAAAAAAGATTTGGGGATGTTCTAAAATAGATTGGTTTAAAACAGGAATTCTTAAACCTTGTTCAACACACTAACAAATCATCTTTTTTTCTAATACCTCACTTCTAAAACTAATTAAAATAATTTGTTTGTAAGATTCAAGATGTTAATTAATATTTATTGTTACTTTTAACTTTTTAAATTGAAAAATAATATAATAAATAATGTTTGAATGAGCTAAGATGAATTATATATTTCATTTCAGGAGTTATCTGTAGTAAGTTCTGATATAAAACCTTTACTTCTGAAAAGTAAGGTGTTAATACTTAAAGTGTTATTTAAAATTCTACAGCAAATCACTTTTTCGCTTTATTAATATTATAAATCAACATTTTCTATAAAAATTGAATTCATCTAGCCGATATGTTTCTATACTAATTTATAATAAGATTCCAAAATTGGATATATTAACACTTCTTATTTGTTAAACATTATTAATAATTTTTTTGAAATCAAAACGTTGATTTTTCTTTTTTGAAGGGAGGGGTGGAGGAAGAAAGAAGGCATTTTTGAGTCGCCGTTGTCAAAACGTGAGGTTGTATATTTACACAGACTAATGACCAAAGTAAAGCGTAGATAAACACAACCTGTGTTACATGGACCAAAGTACGACAGTTTGTACAAGCGTTGTGGCTAGGAAAGGGAACATTACGTTTGATCTGCTGGCTCACCTACTGGTGGTTAGCAAACAGGCGTTACTTGTGTTTGGTTGTCTCTGGCTAAATGTAGTCCATTCTCCATGTCTCTGCTCCTGTCAGAATAATCAAGGAGCCCTTCGACATCTGACGGATTAAGCTACATCGGCAATATGTTCTATGTCTTCGATCTGAAATTAGTATGTTGAATATAACTATATTCAATCAACTGATAATACACTCGACTTTGAGTAAAAAATAAGAAGAACTTGTGCTAATTTCATGAAGTATGTAATAATCTACGACCCCATTTCATAATAAAGTACAAATTAATACGATTGGTCTTTTAGTTTTTTTATACATTAATTTTTTTTATACTTCCTAACCTGGTCATTCTTGATATACGGGGAGATATCTTGTATAACCTCATTTAACCAGAGTGGGAGGGTCGAGGTTTTATTTTGTGGGGCCGTCACGAAATAAATGTCAGCCCGCTCTGATCAAAAACGAACCGGTGGCGTAGCTGTCAGAAGATTGCTAAGGCAACACTTTAACGCTCTCGGCTGCAATGGCTTCTAGTCTTTAGTTTATAGTTGCTTCGATTTAGTTGACTTTTGAAGTAAAAATTTGTAATTTTTTATTCTGAGCAACGATCCAAAAATGAACAAAAATAGGAGAAAAAATATTTATTAAAAGTATTAAATATTTTTTCTACTGTTTTTGTATTTTTTTTTTTTTTTTTTTTTTTTTTTTTTTTTTTTTTTTTTTTTTTTTTTTTTTTTTTTTCGCCACCATCTTACTGCAATCAGCACTTACGGTAAACTATCAATCTTGCAATTGTAGTTTTACTTTTAAAATATCGTTAATAATCGTCCCTATTATGAAACAAAAAAGTATTATTGCATCTGCTTTGTGGTTTCTTTACATGTGTTTATGAAATGTTAAATTTCATTATGAAACAGTTCCTAAGTAAAGATTATTATTCTGGCTTTGATGACACTTCTTTATTACTTTCGTTTTAAATTCTACTGTGTCAGCTTATTTAAATTTGTTTAAAAATTATTTTTTTATTTATGCAAAACGAAATAGATCAAAAACTAGACTTCACCAAACTTAGCAAACAACACTTTGTACCTTTACTGGGATAACTTTGCAGCGCTAAAGCGGTATTTATGATGTACTGATAAATACGAAAACAATGTTTACCAAGAAAAAACAAAAAGAAATTCAACGGTCCAGTCTTGCGAAATCGTGAAAGAATTCTCTAATTAAAAAAAAAAATTGTCAGCCTTACAATAGATCACTGTCTAAGATTCATAAATTCCCTTGATTTCTGGTAGGAACTTTTTTTTATTCTGTAATAAAGCAGCAACTTTGACTAACTACCGATTTTGATGATGATTTGTGTCTCGACATGTTTCTTATTTTCCAATTCAAAATTCCTTGACATAAAAAAAATCCACGTTGTTACTTCACACATTAATTACAGTAATACAAAAAATACTAAGCTTTAACAATAAGCTGGTTCGAGCTTTTTTATAATGTTTATTTTTTCATGCCAACTCGCTCATTTAATAATAATAATAATAGCTTCACAATAAGCGTTTTTCTTGTTATTATATTTTTTTAATTAATTCAGCTAAAATAATACTCGATGTATTAATAACTTCAAAATTAATGTTATTGCTTTGGCACTGCCTGGTCCAGAATACCGAATTGTACCACTCTTACGTAACCCCTTCGCTGGTAATAACTCCGTCCCCCGTACATTCCTGCCATGTTTCAATAATTACGTTTCGGACACGAACTGGAAAATAAAATGACAAGGAAATTAGTGGCTAAATGCTAATCAAGGAAATTGCCAGTCGTGACCCGATTCTAGGGGCTCGTATAATTTCGGATCGGCATCGTCGGCCTTATCACGCGAGAGCTTCGCTTGCTATTATTCATTTTTCGATAAGTCTTTGGTTTTAACTCTTTATTGGTTCCGTTTATGCTAAAAATGAGATAGCACTGCTGTGCTCCTTGTTTATTCATTTTTTTTTATCGATGTTACTAATAGAGGTGAACAAATTGTGGATCCGTAAAAATAAACATGTTTTAATAAATAAATATCAATATATGATACTTTCTTCCTCTATTAAATTTAAATATTATTAATTGAATTACTCACTTATTAATTACGTAAGCTCGGGTTGCTTATGAGTATTTTGGTCCTTGAAGAGTGAAGGAATTTTATGTTTTTAATTATTTACTTTAACACCAAGAGGAGCCATATTTATGAATAAAACAACGCTCATAATCAATATGAGAATAGTAATTGAACTGATACTTTATTTACCTGATAAATATATCGTGTGTCAGAACTCTAATTAGTAGATAAAATACACCATTCTAAATGAAACATTTATTAAAAAATAAACAAATTAATTAAATAAACTACTACTTGTGGATCTTTATTATAATATCTCTTAGTAAACCCTTCTGTGAATATTAATATTTCCGAAATATCTCTTTATATAAAATTAAAATAGAACTTATGTCAATATTCTCTAGATTGTTAAAAATCATTATGATTGATATGAAACTCTACATATATTTAATAAATAATTC
>NW_027108122.1:3384546-3417972 GCF_000696795.3 Halyomorpha halys
ACATTAAATTCTATTTTTTATAATTTAAATATTGATTCAAGTTTATTTTATTTTTAATTTTTTAATTTAAATATTCATTTTTCCCAATATTCAATTTAACTATACTTATGTATTGGAAATTAATATAAATTCTCAATTGCTGTACCATTAATTTTCTATTCCAGTATATGCCTCAAATTTTATATTATAAATAGTAACTTTCTTCTAATTATTAAGCGCGTTTTAAAATATCTATAATTCAAAGAATCACAATTCTAATATAATTTTGAATGCTACTTGTGGTGTAATCTCGACCACAATCCGAGTAGGAGGTCTTGAGAGCATCTGTTCCGAGTTCTGTAGAATAATTGTCCTGACCACCCGCCAGACCGCCGAAGAAGAAATATAAACCGTACCTTTGATATTGTGGAGGCATAACTTTTTATTTTCTTAATTTTCACGAATTCATTACTTTGTAAGATGCGGTTGTGCAAGGAAGTGATTTGATCAGAATCAACGCCCCAAAAATTTTCCCAAATTAAGTGTACCCACTTTATGAGGCTGGGAGGACCCCTAGGGGATTCTGGGGGATTCGAACCCAGGTCCTTGGAGTTAGTAGCGCAGTACCTTATCTGTGCTATCCCGCATATATATATATATATATATATATATAATGTTAAAAAGTGAATGTTTTTTAAAACATATTTAGAAACAGTTATTATAAACATTTATATATTAAGGTTTGATAGATACAATAAAATAATAAAAGACTACATAACATAATTTTTCATATGTGTCAACTATTTGATTGTTTTTATTTTAAAAATAAAATATAAACAAACATAGTAGAGTGGGATTTAGCTCTAAAAATTATCCGTATAGAACGTTTCTTTTTTATTTTAGATATTCATGAAAAAGGGACATGCAAAGACCCTTGGAGCATTCAACCCGCAAACAACTAACTTATTCACGTGTGATGCTCAGAAAAAAAAAAGAAAGAGAACTACTGTGTTTGTTCAAGAGAAAATGGCATAGGGAAATATTTATAGCTAGCAAGGAAAATACATTATGCATGGATAAGATCACACGTGAAGGGATAAAGTTTTAAATTAAATTAAAGTTCAAGATTAAATTTAGTTCAAGTTAAACAAAACATTTTGTTCTGGAATAATATGCCGTATTTTGAGGGCGGAAAATTAATGATGGTAGAGTCAAAATTAATTGGATTTTTTTCTTTCTAAAGTATTTATTTTCTCATTTATCATTCACACAATCCAAATACAGCGTTCTTTATTATTCTCAATGATTTTTCAAAAATAGGAAAAAAAATAATAAAGTATTATTGAGGTTCTTTTTGGTTTTTTAATTTTGGTTGATTCGGATATTTCAAAATTATATAAGTCAGAAATGTTTCCCAAATTTTATTAACATTCCTATTAATTTCAGCATCAGGAGTAAAAAAATAATAACCAAAAAACTTTCGATCTAAAAATATAATTTACATAGAAATACAATCTTAAAATTTATATTATTGAAATTATGTTTTTATATACATATTTACTAAAAAATATATGAATCCACGAATATGAACCAAAAGAACCACTAAAATTTAAGATTGGTGCGTTCATATAAAAAAGAACGTCAAATGTGTGAAGAACATTATTTAAACACAATGCCAAGATTTTAAATCTAACCTTGAAAATAAATGACAATTGGGTTTTAGATACATCTTATTAGTTAGAAAACATAATAACTGTGTTATAATATGAGATGTGCCGATGCAAAAGGACATAGATCCAAATCTGATTTATAAAAAAAAATATTTTTAAGAAACCTAGAAATGTTCATGATGGTTGTTTATTTTTAAAACAATTATTAATGGATCAGTAACTTTGAAACTACAACAATTTATTCCAACCACCAAAATGTTTTTGTTTTTTTTCCATAATTTATTTATTGTTATTTACAACTGTATACATATATACACATCAAGTAAATTTGCTGTAAGTGATATTATGATAGGATACAAACATGTGGAGAATCTACCCATTGATAGAACTCCAAAAACACTTCTAAAGGAGAAGATCTCGAGGCCATCTTCTTTTCAGACCCCTAGGAGGATTATTAGGTGGAATCGAGTAGGTTTGGAAGTTTATTATGAAAGGATTGGTATCTGGTTCTGACCAAATCGGCAACATAGGGGACATTGAGGTCCTGATGGATGACTTGATTTGTGACAAAGTAAGGACCATTAAGGATTTTACGAAGGATTTTGGACTGTAAGGATTGGATTCGAGAGAAATTAGATGGTTTAGTGGAGCCCCATAGCTCAATTCTGTATCACCAAAATGTAAAAATAAATTAATTAACTTAAATTTATCTCATTCCATAAGCGAAATAAAAACTGAAATAGACTAGAAAAAACCCATACTAATTTTTACACAATTTTATTTTGATTATAAAACATTGATATTAATTATGTAAAAATAATCGATAACAATAAAATTATATATTATCATTGAGCCGATAAATCAATAATAATAAGTAGGATTACATTATTGAATTACCTTACATCCATTAAAACCCAAAAGATTATAATTAATTAAATTAATTTTTATTTTGAATACCGTCCTGTATGTTATACTTCTTTTCTATAATTCATTAATTTAAATTCTTTAAACTACCACAATTATATAATTTTGTGAAACTAACTGAAGTGCTATAAATATTAAATTATAGTGTTAAAACACAAAAAAACAAAATAAAAAACTGCAAATATTTGATTTGACCTATTTATGATATGAGTTTCACTATTCTTTATTATTTTAATTTCAGTTTTCTTTCATAATTGAATCAGGAACAAAGTACTATATATAAATGTTTAAACGTAAATTTAATTTTCTTATTATTAATAAATATAATTTAAGCGTATGAATTGTATAACAGTGAGTGTCAAGTTAAGGAAATCGGCTAAACCACAGTTATCGGTTTATCTCTGATTCCCACAGTTCATGATAATTACCTAGTTGAACTAGAACTAGTAACCGAGATAGGAATAATTGATCTCGTATCTTGAAATATTAACCGAATGTCTTCTGGTATTATTTATTTGATTTTTCATGAATTACTAGGAGATTTGTAATTAAAAAAACTAAAAAAAATCAGTAACGCCAAAACGTGGAATTTAAAACTTCTATCTTGTAGGAAGGTGGGTCTGGGTGGCGGTCAATAAAGGTATCACAATAGTAAAATAATTGTAATATTGTAAGTAAAATACTATTTATTGTTAACCAACGTTTCGCCCCACTTTGTAGGAACATTGTTATGTTTATAAAGTACATAAAAAATAAATTATAATAATAATATAAGGAAGTATACATGTAGGTGAAATAGAAACTAGTTAGTAGTACATAGAACCAGGACCCTGTTTCATAATAAAGTACAAACTAATACTGTTAATCTTGTAGTGTGTATTTTGTACAATTTCATTGGCTTATACAATTCTGCCAGTTCATGTAATGCCACTTATAGTCGTCCCTATAATAATACAAAATGTTTTAGTGCTTGTACTTTATAGTTTGTGTACTTGTATTTATGGACTAATACTATTAGCTTTTATTATGAAACAGGTCCCAGGTGTAAAAAGCTTAGAAATAGTTATGAATATGGTAAAGAGGTAGGTATAAGAGATAGAACAGATAGATGAAGTAAATATGGCATAGGTGAGGTATAGTAATATGTAAAAAGGATTAATAAAAATAAACAATAAACGTAGGGGGAATTACCTGTCAGATTGAAACAGAGTTGACAAGTGAGGAAGGGAGAGTCAAGTAGAAAATTTTCTTACTTCTTCCGCTAATCCTTAGAAAGGCTAAGATTTTTTATAATATATAGATAGGAAACATTGGTGAACAATAAATAGTTTTATTTTATTATTTTGATATCTTTATTGACTCCCACCTAGACTATCTTACTACAATCTACTTCATACGGTCAACTATCTTCTTCCAATATAAAACTTGTAGCATCAGTACGTTCATTTTATGATTCGAATTTCTGTCCTAGGTTTTGAATTGGAAAAACCTATCAAAATCTGGTCTCTAGTAATCCCTAATGCAAATATCTTGCAATTAAAATGAAAAGTATATGAATTCTGTCATTTCGAACGAATGGTCCTTTTATGAATATCAATTCATTATAAAAATATATGTATTTAAATTATATTATATAATATTATCATGAGGTGAAAGATATATCCAGGCATTAAAACCCGAACGCAATTAACAAGATTAGTGTTCATCCTGAGGTAGATAATAGTAACAGAATCTATTCACTCAACAATCCCTGCTCCGGACGAGTCAAAACCTTTGTTACTCGGTTCCTTTTGTAGTGGACGGGATAAAGCTCTGGCTAAAACAATAGTCAAAGAGAAAAAAGATAGAGGGATCGTATAAGAGCTCGCCAATTCAGAGATTATTTGCTCTTTGTCGAGCGGTGAAATCTGGTAGTAAATGGAAATTGGTTGCTTCCATTACATTATCTGTACTTAAATTCATTACATTATCCTAATGTACAATTGTAATATCGACTTATGCCTAGATCGGTAGGAATGATGTTTGATATCATTTTAGTAGTCCAAGTATTTTTTTAAAATTTTAATTATAATTTTTTTTTAATGAGGCTTTTATGAATGAATAGATGGATACATCTATAACATTCAACTTTTCTTTTCTTTTTAGAATATATAAATCAAGACAAATGTTATTTCAAATTAAAAATAGATAAAAATGTCTGTCATTGGTCAGTCAAACAGTTTATTCACTATTTCTATATTCTTATTTTTTTATCAGCTATAGTAAAATATATCCATATAGCCTTAACAATATTTATTAATTAATTTTAAATATCCTACGTGTCGGCCAACCACGCCATTTTTTTTTTTTTTTTTTTTTTCCCCGAACCCTCTAAAACAGAAATAAAATGTGAGTTATAGTGCATTACTGTGTAGAAAGAAAAAGTAATTCGTGTTGTGTCTTACCTTTTACTACCTTTGGTATTTAAAGGTTACCTGTTATATTTAATTTTACATATGAGCTATCCGTTCAGCAACTATTTGAGTCCGGAGGTGAGGGGCCTCCTCGTGTTATATCGCATATAATATATAAATAAAAATAAAGATAAATAAAAATAAAAATACAAATAATAAAGACAATAGATAATAGTGAAATGATAAGAGAAACAGTCTGAAATCAAAAGAAGTGTGGGGGAGGGGGTTGGGGTGCATCAGTAGATGGAGCTATGAGGTGATGTTAATAGGGTTTTTGGGACCTTTCCTGCCCTGCCACCTCGCAGGAAGAGGGGATGGGGTGATAGACTGGAATACTGGATTGAAGGAAGCAGGGAGACTGTCGAAGAATTTAATGTGTCTCCGTGTGATGTGCTGTTGTACAGTTTCTAACTGTAGTTCGTTATGAATGTGTGCCATGTTACGTCTTTCAAGAGATGTCCCTCGACATATCTTCTGTAGTGTGCTGTTTTGGTATTGTTGTAGTGATTTCAGGGCTGTTGGGTAAAGATAGTGTAGTAGTGGTGCGCCGTGTAGGAGTGATGGTCGTAGTATTACTTTGTATATGAGTAATTTGAGTCTGAGTGACAGCCCTGGTGAGTAGATGAGGTGTTTAAGTTGGTATGATGTTGTCTTGACGATTTGTATTCTGTTCTGTATGTGTGCAGTGAAAGATAGATGTGTTTCTAGTTTAATGCCTAGGTAAGTGAGATGTTTCGTGGTTTGTATTGTCTGTTCGTATTTGTATTATTATTATTGTTATTGCAACCACGCCATTATCAAAGATAGTCTATTAAATAGACTGATAACAACTTCTTTTAAAATTTTATATTAATAATTTTAAAGTTCTTAATAATTATAAATTAGCTTAACTTAATTTTACTAACACAGCCTCATATTTATCAATAAAATAGTTACTGACCACTCTGCCCAAGTCTATTATAATAATAAAAACCAATAACTAAGGGAAATCATATTTGATTGTTAATTAAGTTTTACCATTTCATATTAATATTTTTATTATTAACTTATCAATACTATATTATTTAATCTACCTCACAACGAGGAAAAGTATATTATCATATTATTTTAGCCTATTTTCTTATCTATTTCATTATTCAAAATCTTATTAAATTCCATTATGAACAATTACTTAAAATTCAATCCTATTAATCACAAATTAATGTTATTCTAAATTTACGCATAATGCTGATTTAAATTTCTAGTGTTTAATATAAAATTAACCGTATAATTATTATTAATTAATATATTCTGATATATAAATAGCTTCAAGTATTTTTGTTGAAAGTATTATTTTCTTTGATTAAAATCATTGTGTTGTGAAAATTAAAACAATCTTTATTTTTTAATTCTATACCAGTGCTGATTTATTTAGATTCTTATTATTTTTCTTTCCATTGCTATGATGATACATGGACTGATATCATGAAATTTTACCTATCAACCCTGTTTGATATTTTATTTAATTTTTCTCATTTTTTATTATTTACTCATTATTTAGTTTTTCTATAACAATTTTTAAATTTTATCGCTTGTATTATAACATAAGGAGTATATCATCTACATCATATTCTTGAAAATATCTCTGTATGTCATCAGATGACTCTTTTATGCAATTAAATCAATAAAACATTTTACTAACTGTATGTTTACTTTGTTCTTGGGTTTATTTTTGGAATTATTGAGGTTTCCATCCCAGATTTGTCAAATAAAATGTTCAAAATAAAAACTTCTCAGGAATATTTCAAGAACTTTACTTTTAACGACATTTAAGATTCTGGAATTATTTATTTTTATTCACTACCTTTGAATGCGAAATAGTGAATGGAATTTGCTAAGATTTATACTGGATTAAATCAAGACTAATCTTTACCTTTTATCAAACTTCAGGCCTAATCGGAGGAATCGTTTTCAAATTATAGGTGGGTCATGGGAATACATTTGTTATCTTTTAGGATTTTTTTTTTTACTCCCCCTCTACGTAGATAATTTACATTATCCATCAAACAATATTTGTCGAAGTGGTTTTATTACCCATAACTTCTGCACCTGAGTGTATATTTTGGTAATTTATGTAATCGAAAAAAGGAATAAAAAATAATATTCCATTTTTGTATTAAGATTAAAAAAAAATTATGGTAAAAAATTGATAATGAATTGTTTATTGATTATTTTTCAAATAACGATTTAAATTGGAAACAAATTTTAAAAAATTAAAAAAAAAAATTTAAATAAATACATTTCCATCTGGATCAATAATTATATGAATAATGAATAACAATTATCATTAATATATTATTAAGAAATAATAAAGGAGATTACATAAAATAAAATTTACTAAATAAAAAAAAAAAAAAAAACTAATTTTTAATTGTAAGAATGTATGTTGAAAAGGTTTGCATTTTTTAAAAGCAAAACCATCATCATCCTCTCCAGGATTAACAACCAACCGTTACAATCTACGCATGATCAAATGTCGTTAAAACAATAAACAATCATTTTTTATAAATAAATATAATGCGAAAAAAAATTGTTATAACATATAGAATAAAACCTAATTCGAATTAAGATGAAATAAATGTTAATTTTTCTTTTTTTTCTCTTGAAATAGATTGATATTAGTTCAGAGGCCAGAAAATTTTACATACTTACATATTTCTTTCTGCACATTTTTCTTAAATATCTCTTACGTTTTGATCTTGAGTTCGTGATCGTTCAAAATTTTACATACGAGAGTATTGTTTTAAATTTAAAATGAAAAAGAAGCCATACATGTGAATCCATAAAACTGTGCTACACGAAGTGGGTCGATCGTATGCATGTATTATGAGCAACTGGACTGTAGAAGGAAAAGGTTTTATGTAAATAGACACATAGTCTTAGTGTAAATAACAGAGAACTAGGTTGAGGGACTGTGTGGGCTTGAGCTCTGCACTTTATTTCTCACTCTCAGCGAATCACGTATCTTTTGGAATTCCTGTCGTTATTTTTTTTTTTTTGTTATCATTTAGTTATTAACTATACGGCCATAATTTATCATGATCATGTGTAGCGTTTACGGTAAAAAATAAATACTATTAAAATAAATTTTCCAAGTACCAATATTACCAACGATGGGAGTTTTATGTGTTGAAAAATTCAAAATATGCACATAAACGTATTAACGTTTTGGTACTACTGAATATAAAAATATCTGGTACGGTATGCAAATCTAACAACTTTCATTTACCACCATGCATAAGGCCTAAAGTTCTTTGTAAATTCATGGGCTCATGTTGTTTCAGAAACAAATCTAAATACACGCACACAAACGTGTATTTTCGTCGAAAACTGAACTACTTTCCATCATTATTCCAGTCATTGGTAAGTGAAAGCAAACAATAAAAAAGGAGAAAATTCAACTTTAAAAAATGCTTAAAATTGGCAAAATACCTTGTTGAGATTTTAATTTTTTAAGTGATGGCCTTGAGAAAGAAAAAAAGTATTTTTAATTGTTATGATTGTTTTAATTCGCCATTCTCATAAATTGCAAGTGAGACGACTTTTAAAATTTTCGAAAATATAGTCTTTAATGGTCGCAAAATATATTTAAATCACCCGAAAGATGAAATCCCTACAATAAGCACATCAAGTTTATTTTAGTCAATAATTGAAAAATATCTCCATTGGAATTTTATTTATGAGTTTATTAATTTTTCTTATAATTGAATTATTTGTAAAATTTATTTATTTGATGGTCATAGCTATTTTATTTTATTTCCAGCATTTAAATAAAAAATCGAGTTGAGAAAATTCAGTGGGATTTAGGGCAATTTGAATGTAATTTAATTTTGAAACCGATCTATAGAATCGATTTATAACCTATAAATATATTTTTTGTTGTAATTTATTTATTGTTATTTACAACTGTAAAAAATATAAATAGAACAACTGATAAAATGGCATGATACGAACATTTGGAGAATCTACCCATTGATAGAACTGCAATAACATTTCTAGAAGAGAAGATCTTGAGGTATCTTCTTTTCAGACGCCTAGGAGGATTATTAGGTAATGAAGGAATGGCCAGGTTAGAAACAAGTGTGTTTGGGTAGTTGAGAAGTTTATCATAGAAGGATTGATATCTGGTTCTAGCAACATATGGAACATTGAGGTCCTGATAGATGACTTGATTTGTGACAAAGTAAGGAGCATTAAGGATTCTACGAATAATAATAATAGATAAAAATTGTGGGTCTAGATCAGGTGGAAAAAATAAGTATATGCTTCGCTGGGAGGAAGAAATAAAATGTTACAACTAAAAGTACAAAAATCTTACTAAGTCTTTATGTTACCAAAATCTCCAAAGACCAACAGATTAAACCATTAAATTTGTAAATTTTGCCATTCTTAGGTACTCTGATGGCCTTCTACGTAGGTCGAAACGTTGGTTCTTAATTAATTGCTAAAACTATGTTTTGATTATTATTTTTACTTATCAATTTATAATTAGGTTTATATTAATTGCTCGTACCCCCATAAATTGCTACCTAAAATGAAAGCTTTGCTGAGTCACCGTCAGGATGATCTGAAGTAGAAGCCAGAGTGGCCCATTTTACTACGAAGGGGCGCCCTATCATTTGAAAGGTGGTAAAAGTTCTACCTGAACCAAGGCAACTTGTTCTCCATTCTTCGGTTCGTCCTTACATTACCTGCTCTCATGCCTTTTTCTAGTAATAGGGTCCCTTCTCTGCTAGACCAACTGAGAATAAACTAGATTTCCTTCCCATGTTGTCTTTTACCATCTTCTCTATTTATTTTTTTATGTTACTATTAACCTAAAAGGAAGCATGTATGCGTACAAGTATGAATATATCATAGTTATAATAGTATAGGTATAAATAAAACATACCTTCCCAAAGTTTAAATTATTATAATCCTTGATGAAACTACTTTTCAAGGACAATTTTTAATAAATTATGAGAATTTAATTGAGATACAATGCTTACTCAAATACATATTTTCTTAATATAGCAAGAAGTACTGAAATATGGTCCTATGGACCACTCAAATTTAAAGTTGTATAAGTAGAGCAAAATATTTTTTTTTTTTAATAAAAACTATTGTTATGTATTTACATGGACCCTCTTGAATCGTTCAAGTGCAATTACATCTTGATTGGGTAGTTACCAAAAAAGGTACACGAAACATTAGAATAAGCTATTTATTAGTATTCAGCGTTTAACCTCACTTTGAAGAACAAGATACAAACATTGTAAAAAATGAAAATACAATAATAGTACGAAAAGAAAATTGTATAAAAAAAAACGCATTAAACTAAAATATGATAAAGATTTATATTTATATTCTTGTAGTTTATTGCGTTTCTAGCCCTGATGAAGCCATCCAAAGTGGGACTAAACATCGGTTTCTAATAAATATTTTTTTTGCTAATTTGTGTTCATTTCTTTACTACCATCCAATCCATCTTATGATTAATTAAATATGACCAACTAATAATCTTCCAGTTTGAAATTTTTCCATTTTAACTTATTGTATAATTAAACTGAATAATGGAAAAATAAAAAGGCCAAAACTATTAAAAACCAATTAATTGAAATAATTACATTTTTCATCATACAAAACTATTCAAAAATCATAATTAAAATTTTAAAAAATGCTTTCTTAGTGAACTCGAAGCAAATATATTTGAGGAGTTTTCTATCAAAAGTTACTTCTGAAAAGAAAAGGTTTTTTTGACAAATTAAAACAGCACCAAAAAATAATTGAGTTTATTTTATTATAATTAAAATTTTCTGCAGTCAAATAGGTTTTAAAAATTAACATTCCCGATGAAACTTTTGATCATCTACTCGAGATTAAAAATTATTTAAAATAATTTTTGAGTTATAAATATTTGCCACTAGGCAATCAATGGGAGAGAGAAGACGCACTAAAGTATACATAATACATTTCTTCTATTATGTATGTATGAACTAATAATGTTATTAGTCTTAATAAAGGTTACGAAAAAAATAAATATCCAAATGAGGGTTACTAATGACTTCTGTTTAAAAACTTATCATATGTTTCATTTTTAAAATTTATTTTATGGACATATGTTACATTCATTTGTCTTTATGACGTGGATAAATGATCTGTAGAAGTAATTCCTTTGACTCCTGATTCTTAGACCTTTTTGAAGCTGTTCCTGTTCTTCCTATAACAATCATTATATTTATTTTTCATTAGTTCCACCTTAGCATTGGCGATAGAAGTACTTAGTAAATTCGTTTTCTCGTCTCGTCTCTGATATCTACAATGCATTATCTAATCGAAATTAAATTCAAATGGAAATTAAAAGATGGTTAAAACTGAGGTATTTTTGTCACGCAATTTCTTAATTCGCGTTTAATGCACCTAAATCAGAAGTAACGAATTACTAAACTGTTTTATTTGCTTTACTAGCCTAACCTTAAGTTTTACTATTCTACTCCTGCTCTTATCAACAATAATTAAAGCAGAACTATAAAAATTGATTTTTTGTTTATTAAATTTCTACTCGGTATTTCAATACGGATATACATGAAAATTGACCCTTTAAATATTTTTATTTTAAAGCGTGCCTTTATGTTGGGTTTATAATTGTATTACTATTACCTTTGTAAATATGCATATGATAATAATCATTAAAAGATATATTAGATTATTAATGATATTGTCTGCAATAAAATATTTCCATTTTATTTTTCTCTACCTTTTTTTTTTTTTTTTTTTTTACCATTTTAGTATTATTCAAGTAAAAATAGCTTAAAATTTCGTTGTGCTTATAGTTAAGTGTAAATCATTTTTTTAAATGAATTTTTATTTTAAAATGTTTGAATAATACTACAGTATAAAGTTTGCCACTCTCTGGGTGTCTGTAGGCCTAGTATGGCAGATTGTTCAATGTGACCTTCGTGTATTATCAAGTTTTTGGCACTAACTTCTGAAGTATTATAAGTAGCTGAGTTATAATTATAAAGGATTTTATAGCGCCTTTTACGAATTTTGATCTGAGCCCTAGTAGAGTTCTTTAAATTCAATTATACACGAAATACAGTTTTTCAAATACCAATATTTGTTTTCCAAATTATTAGAAATCATCATTTTGTGAATTTATTTTGGCAAAAATTATGAAAGCAAATATTCTTGGAAAAATAATCATTAGATAATGTATTAAAATGTTTATTAACTATAATGTGCATTTCCTACCATGTGTATACATTTTTCGAATTTCGTCGGGTGGATATTTTTTTTAATATCTCGAAATATTTGTAGAATGTTCATTTGGTTGTAAAATTAAAAAAAAAGTAATATTTTTTTAGACCCGGGATTTTATTTAATAAATAAAAATTGGCCTATAGAAAGACTAGTCTACTGGATAGACTGGTTAAACATCTCTGATCTCCCCAAACTGTACAATGCAAATATCAATAATGTCGAGAGATTGAATCCGGCGTGTCAGGTTATTGGGCCGGATAACGAACGAATCGCCAACAAGCTAATCAACCCCGAGCCAGTGCCACTGGGGCGAAACGGGGTCATTGAATTAAATTTTTAATTCTTTGCTTCTTGTCTTTTAGTAAAATATTCCTACGAATTTTAGCGTTTATTTTAGCAAATATATTAACGTCTTTGCTATTTGCTATGGATTATTAACATTAAAAATTTTGGATGATATTTTCTAAATTGAATATTTTGTGAGGAGCATTCGTTTGATAGCTCGGAAAAGAATGAGCGAAAATTCTTAATGAACTTGATTAAAAGGACTTGATTACTTGTAAAGTTAGTTGAGAGAAGTATGGAGGCAAGGATTGTTGATTATATCGTCTTAATCTTCGAAGTCATTAGAACTTAACTATAAATAACTTATAATTTGTAAAGTATAATGTAAATTGCATAATATTTAAATTCCATATGGAGTACATATACAAGAAGTGAGAGTCTTATTCCTGTAAAATGGGACTAGACGTCGGTTATTAATAATATTTCCACTTTTGTACCTTTCACGGACACCACCTGCACTATCTTTGTTCAAACATCACTCATAATCTTTAAAAAAACAAAACATAGTTTTTGCAACAATAGTCCAGTGCCATTATGCATAAAATAAATTGACAAACCTTGACCATCAAACAACAAAGGTCTGATCATCCCAAAATGTTTGTTACCCAACTTTTATTATGCCTTAAAATGTCCCAGACATTCCAGCGTCTGGTTTGGGAGGGATGGGTTGTAAAGTATCGGAGAATAGTAAGTTTTCCCTTTTTCTCAGACATCTCAGGACTTCGAGATTTAAAGCAAAAATTTTTCTATGCAAGATTCAAGCACATCACTTTTCCCTCAAAAGAAAAAGAACAATTTTTTTGTAGTACTAACCGTTTCGCGAAAAATGATAAATTTTCATTTTTGTGAAAGTCGATAGTTAATACTTTTTTTGGCCCATGGATTAATTTCTAATAACGAAATTAAATTTAATGACTAAATACGAGGATAGTTTGATATGTTTGTGTAGGAAGGGATTTTTATTTGTTTTCTTAATTTCGAACATTTGCGTTGCTGTTTCCAAACTTTTGTTCCTATCTTTATCGTTATCAAATATGCACATTTACATCTTGTGTTATCACTTACCTAACGAGTACTTTAAGTATGGAAAAAAATCTGTATGTTTAAAAAGTATGTTTTTAATGTGAAGTCAATGTTCGCCAAACGGAAAAATGTTTGTGTGAGATAGGCAGTGATTTATCTTTTGAGCAAGTCTAATGAGGTCATTGATAAGTAAAGATGGCTTGACAACAGCCAGAAATATAAAGCCTTCTGCAATAACGACATTAGCCATTAGAAGCCGTCTATCCTCCGCCTATCATGTACCTCCCAATACTTTGTGGAGTCAGGACTTCATCTGATGTCTTGTCTACTTTGCCTACCAACACATATACAATTGGCGAGTTAAATACCTTCCTCATCAAACCATTCTTATTAAAAACTGAAAGGTAGGCCACACCTCTTATTAAAATATCTTTTACAGTTAAGCATGTGTGTTTAATGTAAGGATGCATGGCTGTTTCATCCAAAAAGTCGATGAAAATTAACAAGGATAACATTCTCGCGGAGTGAGATAGTTTAACTGACAGTAGGCAAAGACTTAACTTATGACTTTCGTTTCAATTGTATAGGGTGTTTTTTTAAGCCCGATAGAACTTGAAATTGTAAAAAATAACACAAAAAATTAAATTGTAATCAACATTTTTTTTTTATTCGAAAGATCAATACGTGACATTAACATTTGAAAATGATTTCGGGCATATGGGCACCGCGGCTGTTCTTGACGAAGCGCATTCTGTAAAATTGTGTTCAGCGATGAGGCGCATTTTTGGCTTAACGGGTTTGTTAATAAGCAAAATTGCCGCATATGGTCGTGCGATTTGACACCTCTCGATTATTTCCTGTGGGGCTACGAGAAGTCACTGGTTTATGCTGATAAACCAGCAACAATTGACCACTTGGAGGCCAGCATTGTTCGTGTTATTCGTGACATACGGCCAGCAGTGCTCGAAAAAGTGGCCCAAAATTGGACGTCCAGAATGCGCTTCGTCAAGAACAGCCGCGGTGCCCATATGCCCGAAATCATTTTCAAATGTTAATGTCACGTATTGATATTTCGATTAAAAAAAAATTTTGATTACAATTTAATTTTTTGTGTTATTTTTTACAATTTCAAGTTCTATCGGGCTTAAAAAAACACCCTATATATTATTGAATTGCTTACCCTCAATCTGCTTATAGTTGAAACTCCTTTATCAAAACCCGTGTTATAATAGACAGTATCAGAAGCCATTACACATGTAGAAGAGAAGATTATAGGACTTCACTCATATGAATTATGCTCCTTAAACCATGTTATAAACGTTTTTACATTTTTGTTATATTATTCCTACTATATATTATTTTTATATAACTTATTGTTATTTCGATTATTCTAGTGGCTGGCAGCTCTTCACCCTTGAAATGAAATGAAATGAAAAAATAACTTTATTCTAGGACATATGTCCCCTAAGAATAAATACATGGTTCATATAGTAAGATTTTTATCTGGCAAGCGTTTACAAATTTTCAGATTGTAGAATGAAATTACATTGGTATATTGGCTTTACTACTGTTATAATGTTAATCAATACATGCCTATTTATTTGATTACAAAGATGTGGAGGTTTGGTTATTCAATAAATGAAGGAATAGGTGTTGTTTAAAGGAAAGAATGGATGAGGACTGGTGAATGGAGATGGGAAGAGAATTCCAGAGGGAGGTTGCACGTATGACGAAGGATTTGCTAAAGAAGGAGGTTCTATAGGAGGGCATATATAAATCATTCGGATGGGATATGGTGTTTAATGAGTGGACGGATGAACGAAGAGTAAGGAGATCTAGGATATAGGTAGGTTTTTTGATGTTAACAACTTGGAATAGAAAAACACCAAGAAGGTACTGCCTTCGGGAGGTTGGATAGAGCCACTTAAACTCGGAATACCAGCGGGAGACTTGAGAGTGCCTAGGGAACCCAAAGATAAATCTTACAAAACAATTCATGAGTCTCTTCAGTCTCAAATCTAGTCCTGCAGATAGCCCTCCATACACCAAGGATCCGTAGTCGAAGTGGGGGAAGACGAGAGAGGATACTAGGAGCTGACGAGTATTCTGAGGAATGAAATTACGGAATTTTTGGAATTGTTTGAGTACAGTTATGGATTTACGTGTGATTTGGGAAATGTGGTTATTCCAGGAGAGGTGTTGATTAAAGGTCACACCAAGGTTATTTATTGTAGGATAGAAGTGAATCGGTTGGTTGTTAAGGAATAGTAGAGGACAGTAAGGGGGGGTATGAAGGAGGCGCTTGGAATCAATAAGAATGGTTTTTTTGGCAATCAGCTTCAAATCATTGTTAGACGCCCATGCGTTAATGCTGTCAATATTTTCTTGTATCTTTTGGATGGCCTCAAGCATTTCGGAGGGATGGAAGGACGGATAGATTTAGAGATCGTCTGCATATAGGTGGTACTGTGCGTGGTTAATGGGATCAGGAAGATCATTGATATAAATGGAGAAAAGGGTTGGTGAAAGTGAGGATCCCTGAGGAACACCTTTGTGACTATTGTTAAGTTTCGTGCCTCTGTCTGATGTCAAAACACCAATCTTTTTTATAATCTCAACAGTGCTTGCTCAATAGATAAATCGGGACTCCCCCTCCATTCCAGGACTTATAGATTTTTTTAAGTTTAGCGAACAGTAAATTGTCCTACATTATAAACTTCAAAAATTATTTCTCAATCAAGGTACTTTGTATCTGTAGGGATAACTGATGTTACATATTAGGTACTTTGGTTTTACACGGAAACATTTTGCTCGATGGCACATAAATCTTGAGATAGTTAGGAATAAAGGAAAGAAGTACCATTTTCCGACCTTTTTCATCCCCTTCCATCAAACCCGGCTCTAGAGCCTCAGGGATTTTGCAAGGCAGACTAAGGGGAGTAACAAACATTATGGGACCCTAGGACCATTGTTGTTTTGGATATCCGGGTAATGAACTATTGTCACTAGACTATAATAACTTATTTCTTTGATCGTTAATGTGGGTAATTTAGAGTCTCTGCCCCGAATCAATTTCCAATTTTTATCTATAGAATATTTATGAATTTCTTTTTCAGTTAATACACATTTCGTATCCTGTGTCCAATTCTAAGTTATAGCAATTGAAAATTTTGATTTAATCTTTAATACTTTTAACGATAACAAAAAAAAAATGGTGGATACAAATAAATAATATATTGAAGGTTGAATAAATAGATATGCTAAAAGAGAGGTAAGGTGAGAGAGGGCGATTATAACTTTCGATTTTTTATTAGCAATTTTCATTTTCCAATTATTGGTTTCTTCAACTTTAGGTTTTTAAAACTTTTTCAAATGAAATATAGCCATGTCGTCCACATAAACCACAGTAATGATATTCTAAACTTAAATTCTATTCCATTTTCGATTTTAACTCAAACCCGACCTATAAATAAGTTTGCTAGATCAAGTTAACGACTCGTAAAAATGATAGTAGTTAGACTTATCAAGTCTATTTATCTTTGCCAGGGTGTCTACTGAACATGAAAAACCTGGAAAAGTTTAGGAACTTTATTATAAAACATCAACAAAAGGTAGGAAATTTTATAAGTTAAGGTACACGAGCTGTCATACATCAGAATCACTATTTATCCCTAATCTGCTTAGGATAATTCAAACATATTTGAATATATCGTTTGTTCATCGGTGTTTGTAATAAACTGTGATTGATATGGATATGAGACTAGAATTCTGAATCAACGACAATATAATTGTTGCCGTTATTATATTTACTGTCATGGAAGTTCTATGACACTTGGTACAGAATGATAGCTGACAGTACGATCATGCAAGGTACAGCATGATTGCTAATGGTACGTGTGACGGTTGCCAAGCTACTAGTACTAGTACTACTAGACAGTCGCACTAGATATATTATGATAACTCACAGTACACGTTACGGCAATTCATCTATTGTCATATTAAATTACTTTTACACAGTGACAGTTTACAACCCGGACAACAATTGTCACAGCAACTGTTTACACCATAGAACTGTATGACAGTTAAGATAATATTTATTTTCGCGGCAGTACAGTAGTACGAATGATAAACGTCAGTATCTGTCGCGTTAGTGAAGTGCTTTAAGTTTGTTTTATAATAAAACTTACTTTTGTCAAAAAAAAACAATACTCTGTTGACCCCTTGATATAAAAGTCCATAGAGCTTCTTTTCTCTACTGGAATTCATGGTTAAGGTCATATATGTGACATTTAATATGGTAGTTGATAAGCGCTATTGCAACTATTACGACAGTTCTACCGCAATATTTTATACTGTTGTTTGCTATTAACTTATCATATAGGGGGTGTACCATCATAATATATTCAATATTTCATTGCATCTTGGTTGATAATTTGGTTAATATCTCTTGGATATCCTTAGATAATTACTTCCACTAAGAGCGGATACTGGTTGCTGAACTTGCTACTGGCCTCCAGGTGGAATGAGCTGGAAGAGATGGTCCCTCGTTGCCAACGCTCGTCCGCACTTTTCACTTAGTTCACCGCCCTCTAGATAAAATCTGCTTTTGGGCTCATCCGAGGAGAAGTTGATAACGTGTGGAAATCGTTTCACTGTTAGCTTAATATTTTTTTATAGGCTCTTAACATTAGTTCTGGATGGTTAGTATCATTTTCTGATTATCACGAAAAAAGGCTCGAAGGCAATTTATTACTTTAATTCATCTTCTGGAATGAAAAAGAACGAGTATTGCTGGAGGTCCTTTCTAGAGTACAAAATTTAATTTTCTCTTGATCACCATTTATTTAGTGAAACTGCAACTGTAAAACTGTTCTCCAATATCCTAGAGGATTTTAGTCCTCATTGTATATATTTGTTATTTGATTAGTTCCGCGTTTTTTATTTTATTTTATAAACTTTGAAATTTTAATCACTACAAAAATTTTCTTTTTCTTTCATTATCATCATCCCGAGCTCCACAATCCATTCCTGGATCTTGGCTGCCTCAAAAGCTGTCCTCCATGTTTCCCCATCCTCAGCAGCCGTCTACCAGTTCCTGATTCCAAGGATTCTGGCATCGGCTCTTAGTCCATCTTTTCATCTCAGCTTTGGTCTACCCACTTTCCTTTTTCCACCCGGCTCCGTGCTGTACAGCTTCCTTGGAGTTGAGGTCTCGTCCGTCCGTACAACGAGGTCCCCCCATCTCAGCCTTGCCAACCGGATACATCTCATAACATCCGGTTCTTTGTACAAGTTGGCCAGTTCCTGGTTTCGTCTGGTTCTCCATTCATCATTCTCCTTCACTGGGCCAAATATCTTCCGAAGGACCTTCTTCTCGAAAACTAACATTTTATCCTCACTGTTCTTCGTCAATGTTAATGTTTCACACCCTTAAGTCAGGGTCTTGTAAAAGAGAAGTTTAGTTGCTCGTAGTAGTAAGCGGTTTTTCATGTACTTCAACAGGCCATATTAACATCTGTTTGCGGTAATAACTCTTTGGTTCATCTCCTGGCTCATGTCACTATCCGCAGTGACTACCGATCCCAAATATTTAAACCTATGAACTATTTTAAAGTGGTATACATATACAACTTGGATTGTTGGACCTATTTGTCGGCTGGCAGTTGTCATGTATTTCGTTTCTCCCCGTTGACATCTAGGCCCATCTTTATTGATGCTGCCTCTAGCGAGCAGCAAGCATCTGTCATGGCGGTCAAGCATCTCCCAATAATACATATGTCATCGGTGTAAGCCAGTGTTTGGGTTCTTTTTTTAAGTAAATTGCCTGTTGTATGTGTACCAGCATCTCCCACTACGCCTTCTATAGCTAGATTAAAGAGAGTGCATGCTAGAGTACCACTTTGTCTCAGACCTCGTTCGCACTTCAATTTATTTTACAAATCTCCTTGTACTCTTGGAGTTTACATGACAGCTTGCATTCTTTGATTATCGAAATTATTAATTGAAAAAAGTCACGACTCCTTTAACCCAAGAACGGGATTTAGGGTAAGAAAAAACCTCTCATAAATATATATCTAATTAAACTTTTTCTCCCGTTAATTAGGGTTTAACGCCCTTATGTTTTTCAACTTGAGAGAAAGCACAGAATCACTCTTTTTTTTGAAAAAAAAAAAATTTGAAGTTGTTGAAATATTACATTTTTGAATAAATTAAAGGAAATAGTTTATATTATTATGAAACAAAGTTTTTCTGTAAGATAATGGTTTCTTATATTTAGGGATGAGATGTATATGTTTTCACATATTTTTTGTCTACAACTTTTGTATCCTTTCACATGCTTCAAATAAAAAATACATTAGGGAAACATATATACTATTAATTAACTTTACTGTTCTACATAATTTAATTATTATATTTAATATTTGGATTAAACCATTATTAAATAATTTAAACTGAATCAATAAAGATTGTTGAGGCTACTATAATATATTTTATTATAATTTATAATGAACACGTATTTAAATACATATTTTGGACTTTTTAATCGCATAAAAATCATACCGCAGCTTATATTAAACAACTGTAAAATTTTAGTGACATAATAAAGTAACCTGTGCTACTATGACTTATTTAAGGGACAGTTACCCACTTTATTAAGGCTGGATAAGCCCTAGGAGAGCCTCTCTACCTCATATTTAAAAGATAAGGATAACATTCTGGTATGATTAAAAATAATAAATGTATTTTTTTTTGTCTTTGTTTTTTTGCAATGAAGTTATCTTTAAAATAAAACAGACCCTTGTCTTGATACTCACTAAGAGGGGCTTGGACGGACCCCTACTTGATACGCTACCACATTCCTACTATCTTTTCCATTACTTTGACGTTAAGCTTTGATCTTCAGCCATTACCGTTTTTTATCTCTACTATGTTTTTTTAATTAAAATCAATGAAAATCTCATTGATTTATAAAATTTTAATAATTATGTATTTTTTTCAAAATAAGCCTCTTTTAAAATATTAATCGTATACAATGGAGCCCCTAGAGGAGTTCAGAATATAACCCTAGTTTGCGGTACTAAATGCGGGTGGAATATGTGTAGTTCAAAATTAATCAAAACTTTTTTTTGCCAGATGTGTAACTGTTCTAGGGAAGTAGTGGCATAATATTCTCAATATTTAATGTTTACTTTGTATTGTTACAATTTTAAACTTTATCGTCATTGATTCATATTTTTTAAGCTCCTATTGTACGAGACTATTTGAGGCCCAGGGTGGATTTATTTTTGAGCCTCTTCCGGAATAAAAAAATGCAATTTTCAGCTTAAAAATGACTTTCTAGTTTAAATAGAAAAATATACTATTGTTAAAAAAATATCTGGGACTTTTTATTTTATGAACGACCTCTGGTGTAGATCGTAATTGTTTATAAATGATTTGTATGACTTTATAAAATGTATGTGTTTTTTTTTCTATTTAAATATTATTATAAAAAAAGATCTTATCGTGAGGTCTCCCAAGCATGTGAGGGGCCCGTATCAAACCACCCCTCCGTCCCAATAGGTACTCCTTTGAGAACCTTGCTAACTTGTTAATTTGGCAAAATATTTCAAACTTTCTCAACAAAATTGCATAAAATAATAGTCTAATAGTGCTCTGAAGACAGGAAAATGATTTAAAATAATATTAAATGAATAAGACGGAAAAGACTTGAGCTTACCTGTGGCAACACTTACAAACTTGCGACGTAAAAGGAGAGCAAAATTACATTAATTCTTAGAACCATCTCCACTCGTATTTAAATCAAATTATTTTCTTCCGTTTGGTGTACCCAACTCATCTGTAAGTGGGGTAAATATTTATACGAGTTTCGTTTTAAGTAACCACTTTATGCGATTCATTTTTTAAAAATTGAATTGAAAAAAAAAACTATGAGTTTGATCATTTAATCAATAACAACAGTGTAGGTTCTATGTTAATAAGTGAGCATGCATTTACCCACTAAAAATGGATGGAACATTGTGTAAAATGTGGCGTGATGCTTGAGTACTGTTAATGCATTCTCAGTTAAAATATCTAGTAAAAAAATTACCAGTATTGCAATCTAGCCGGTTTTTCATATTCAATTTTTTTTTCTTCCGTTACATTTTTTAATAAAATCATAATCTTCATTTCGAAACCAATAAAGCTATTTATTTAATTGTCCCAATAATGGACTTTTATAAATAGATGGACGATCCGAAACGTTCGAAAGAAGAATGCACTATTAATGTAATATTATTAAAAAAATTATTGAAGTATGAAGGTAATTCTCTACTGCAGAGAAAAAGAAGTGTACTTACTTAACCCAGTTTTCTTACTTATTTCATATTAATTGTTATTGAAACTAAAATATATTAATGTATTTTACTATAATATATTAATATATTTTTAACTATAATATATTAGTGATAAGGGATTTTATTTATTTTAGAACTCATTAGTCTTTTTTATTTAAATAATGAATCCGCATTTTAATTTTAAATTATTTCATTTGTAATTATGTAAAATGTATCAGAAGTTCGGGGTTTAGTCGGAAACAAAACATAAAGTAAAAATGTATATTAATTTTAAGAGCATATATAAAGAAATGAAAAAAAAAAGGTGGGTTTTATTTCCGAGCGCACTTACTACTATCACCCATATTATTTTAGCAAAAACTATCTTAAACATTTGTGGTTGAAAAAATAGCTATATTTTTACTATTTATTACACTAGCTCTGACCAGAGAACGGATTATCTAATTTTTCCCTAAACTTTAACTTTATTTACAAATTAACTTATTCATACATATTATTTTTCCACCTTTCAGATTTTATTGTCAAACCAAATACACCCAATTATGCAAAGTGTTTTTATTTATTTTTTATTATGTTGCCAGAGGTCTAGAGTTTAGAACATTCGGGTATCATGAGGGGTTGTAAATGTTTTAGCTACATCCTATTAACTACCTTAATCGGACCCTGCAACTAACCTTATAATGCCAGAAGCCAGTCAAAGGCAACATCTCACTGAGGTTCATATATCATATAATGTGTATTCATGTCATGTATTAACCAAATATAAAGGAGGTTACGAAAAAAAATATATTTTTTTATTTTTCCTTATCTTACTTAAGTTATTATTGATGAACAGTCGCCATAAATACAATTGAACAAAGAAATAAATATGTATACAATAAAAATATAAATGTACCTGCATTGCTATAGGGGCATTCTTTGTTAGTTATGCGGTATTGCATTAGTAGGAGAGAAGTAGAGGGATTATATAGAGCAGGGAGGTGAATAAGTTTTTATACAATAATTTCATTTATTGTATTGTCATACAAAGTTTGTGTTAACTTGCTTTTTCGGCTATGAAGTTGTCATGACAACAGTGATTCGGATACTTTATCCCTTAATATTAATTAAAGTCATAAACTGAAATTTACACTAAAATTGTTTTAATGTTAGAGCTTAAATATTATAAACTAGTATGAATTAAGGTTGAGAAACACTAATAGCAGTACTTATCTTACGTTTTCTAATTTCACAGATAATTAAAACTGCGAGACCCAATGTATTACAAAGAATGGAGCCTAACTGGAATTAGTGAAAACTTGTACCAGCTGGACATAAAACACTTGAAATAGGTTGGTAGAGGATGTGCGTAAGGCCTTTTGAGAGCTTTAGGGCAAGAATTCCTGACAGCCTACCTAGGGACTAAATTGAACGCATTAAGAGATGGGTTGGATGGCCTCTTGACGCTGTGTCTGCCTAAATTAAATGGCACCCCTCTCTTCTCTCCTCTGTCCAATAAAATACAAAACCTATCCCTGCTATTTGTATCTGGTCTACCATAACGGCCTAGTCACTTTACCTACGCTCTATAAAAAAACTTAAGTTAATCCACTTAAATGTTGAGTGTTGAAATAGAAAGTAAGAAAGGTCGTAACCTTTCATGTGGGCTTCGATCTCTTTCGAGGTTGTATTGCTGGTGTACTTGTAAAAGAGAAATGGATGAAGGATCGGTTCTTAGGGGGATTTTCAGGCCAGGGTATAGTCTGGACGCTTCAAGTAGGAAGCAAGAATTATATTAGGAAGAGAATAAGTAGTCATCAATGAACTGAACTCTACTACCCTGGCCATCTCAATACAATTCGAGTGACCTACTTGGCCTCAGTTTATTATTTTTTTATTCGCCAACCCTCTGAAATCTTTATTTATAATACAAAATACATATCAATTTTATTCATCGCAACACTGATTACATACAGATCGAGCCAAATTTATACATTAAAACCAAATGTGGCAACGCTAATAAAGCAAAACTTACACATTAAAACCAATTATTGCAATACTGATTAGATACTGACTAAGCCAGACTTACATTAAAACCAAAATACTAGTAAGATATGAAGTATTTTTTCTCTTGAATTTGAACATGGGAAAAAAAGGCATGAATCCCTTGAGCATTCAGAGACCTGAGGAAAAAATACCATTTCGCTACTGACAGGAATGATGTGTCGTAGTTCGTTATGACTTCAAGACATTTTGACATTTCCGGGGTGTCTGACTTATTCCTTTGAAGATGGATAGAGTTTTCTGACTTTTGCTACCTATAGAACTTATCCTCAAGTGCAGTTTGGGGCTGCCTATTGTCTCTTTTGGACTTAAAAATTCCCATTCATCAGTTCTATATTGTATATGACCTGTAATAATCTATGTGCATATAATTGGCTAGTTAACTCTCTTTTACTACTACTAATAATAAAATAAAATAAACGTATTAATGAAAATACATGTTTCCTTGTTTTCCCCCCTTATTTTGGTTGAAAGAAATAAAATTTGTATTAGGTATTTCTGCGAAAACGTTTCTCTGTTAATATCTTTATTTGTATTCACTTTTGTCATTAGATAGTTCGGGGCTCTTCCCCCACCTTCAGTATCAACAATCTGAAATAATTTCACCATCTTATAAAATAATCACTTTTTTTTGGTTTTGTATTGTTTTTAAATATACATAATACCTTTTTATACCATATCAATTGTTATATTATCATTTTGATATATACAAATATAGTTATTTTTTGTCCTTAATCGACATATTTCGTAATTTACACTACTTGAATCTATTTTAGTCCCATTATCACTCTAATCTGGCTGGACTCCTATCCCTAACTTTTATCTCTTTTGCTTATTTATATGTTATTGTTTAAGATATTTTAATATTTTGAAAATGTGTTATTAATTAATTTTTTAAGATTTTTTTTCTAATTAGAGAATAGAGAAACTGTTATTTATTTATTAAATTCACATAATTTATACTCATTTTGTTTGTGTAATTTTAGTGTTTTATTTTTATTTTGTTATGTAAATAGCTCTTTTAATCTTCTTTTTATTTTTCTATTTTTAAGTTCATGAAATTTGTAAGAACAAAACTGTTTTGTTTCTTACGCTATGATGTGCCAGAGCTGTCATCTTCGTATTTTCTATAAATTGATTAAATTTGTTTTAAGTTTTTCCTGTGGACGGTTCCATAACCCTACTCTCCTTTAATCCGTGAAACCAAAAAGGCTGCGCCCACGAAAAGGAGGTTGACATACGTTAATAGAAATGTTCGCCATGGTAATCTAAACTGAAACAGAAGGAAGACAGTGATTGGATCATTTTCTTCCCCAGATCATTCTCTGCAACGGCTATGAAAAGCATATATGCCTTTTTGTCTTCACTTTTGTATTTAGTTCACATATTTACTTTACATTTAGTATATAACATTTTCCTATTCTGCCCTTTATATTGTTTAAATGTGAGTTAATTGTGTTGCTGTTGTCCAAACCCATTTTTATGCTATAGTCACATTTGTTGAATGCTTTTCTGATTTTTTCTTTTGTAAATCTTAGTATATAAAATTTATTTAAAAGGATCGTATTAGTTGTTTTCCCCCCTTTGCTTTAGTTGATATAAAATAATTTAGAAATCTTATGGAAAATATCAAAGTAAATCTGTCAATTTAACCTTGTTCCTAAATTTTTAAACATTTTCTTGGATCTCTAGTAATGTTAAGTTAATGTTTATTTCACTCATTCAAACAAGATTTTTCTCTCACAACAGTGAACCACCAGTTAAGATAAGGATTCAGCCTGGATGTTTTTAGTCATACATATATTATTAAGATTTCTAGGAGATTTGATCATTCAATAATGCAATAATTCAACCATTTCCATATATGGACCTGTATTATGTGAATAAAATTGAATGTTTATCGGCAATCAAAGCAGTGATTTTGTATCATTTACAATATATAACTTATAAGTCAATAAAACAAAAATAATTAACGTTAAGACTGTTTGACAAATCTTGTACCTTTCATGATTCATTGACTTCTTTAACTAAGAATAGTTGTGATAAATGTAATGTCTAAGTTAAGTTGTTTGACTTCTGACATCATTTATCACCTCAAGACCCGATGCTAAACACTTGAAAGTCATTAAAATTCTTTATTTAGCAGATGACAAAACATTACTTTGTGTAGTTTAAAGGTAAATGGTATTTTCTTATTTTTTTTTAATAGAAATATTTCATATTTGTTGTATATCTGTATCCTATAATTGTAGGAAGATTACGCACAAAAAATAATACACATAATAAGAAAAAAAATATATCAATTTGTCACCTATGTTTAGTATAACCAACACCAACTTTTTAAAACATTTATTCTTCTTGTTTATTAATTTGTTTATATTAGTAGTATTCATGATATTTAGTTTAACATGTTAAAGAGTTTTAAATGGAAAAATTTTATGCTTAAAACTGAAGAAATATTTCCTTCTTTTGCTATGTTAAAACGATATAACAAAAAAAATGGTTGAGATTCTGTTACTAGGTCAGTTAAATGGAGTTTTTTTGTTCTCGTGTTTGGTTACTGGTTCGTAGTTTGTGTTTTGATTGTGAAGTATTGTTTTGGATGTCTGACTAACAATAACATGAAGTTTTTGTAGGAAAGGTTATAGAACAAGTTGCTCGAAAAATCCGCTAGGAGGCTCTTATGCATTTAACATTTAACATGACTTTAAATAGGGCTAACCTGTACTTATAATATTTTACATTTAACACATCATGAATACCCCTATTATTTTAGTTTACTGTGTTAAATTTTTATATCATTTTCTATGTATATTATTATTGTTTTATCATGTTATATGATGTATGTGCCTTGTTTACATTCAGCCGTGTCGTTTCGTCAATTGGGGCGAAATGGAATTATAAATATATAATAAATATTCTTTTATATACTACTTTGTGTATTTTCATTGACCACCACCTGGAAGTTCCTTCTATACATATAGATGTGTAAAAATTTTATCATGTTATGCTAAACTGAGGATAAAACAAAAATGTTAATGTTAATTATTTAAAAAAACATAAAGGATAAGTAGGTTTTTAAGCACTTCCAAGAAAAAATCAGTTTTTGATGTACGCTCTTTGGCACTACAGTTTATAGGAAAGAAATCTGATTTTCAACAACAATTACTATCCTGTTTTTATTAATATGTAATCAGTTAAATGACTATCTAGATAAATAAATTGTTAAAATGAACCAGTTATTTATAATAATAAGTCCAGAGGTTCAAAGCTGACTCCAAGACATAATAATACCTTTTTTAAACCCCCATTCTTCTTAGTTTTGAGTTCTCGAATTCTCCAATCCACGTTTTGATCAACTTCTAGAACGTTAATATGCCAATTTATTGCTGGTTAGCTCTACTATCGCAAACCTTAACCTGCCTAAGTAACCATGTTTCTATCACTGTAATTATAACAATCTATTGTAGTTGTAAACTGACTAATTTTACGAATAAAAATTAAAGAAAATTTAGAAAAAGTTAGACTAAGGACAAACCCCATCAGTTGATATGTTCATACTGTATCTATAACTAGTACCAGAAGTTAATTATTTACAATCCTAATTTCTTAAAAATGTTCAGAATATATATTAAAAAAACATATCTGAAACGTATCTAAGAATACCTTATAGATAAAGTATAGAAATTTAAATTTCGATATAAATAATTTATTTAAATTTGAAAAATTTATTTTGAACTGTTTTCCTTATTGTTAAAACCCATAGGTTTTTGTAATACTGCACCCGTTTCTAGTATTTGATCAGAAAAATACTGATCATTCTTGGTTTGACTGACGTATTCACAAATTGAATTGAGTTTAATCTCTTGCTTTGAAATGATTTAAAATGACAGATCTCCGTCAATATTGCATTGACCCCGGTGCAGGTAACCTAGTTCTGGACATCTCACTCCATTCATCGATTTTAAGGCTATCGGTTTCATGAGGCTTCTAGATTATTTGTTTTTTTTTTATATATAAAAATATTTATTACAACATGAATAAAAATAAATCTTATGAAAAACTTATGATAAAACCGAGTACCGGTAAATATAATTTTAAGAGTTTATTACCTATTCAGTTCGTATATTTGAAAATAAATTGCATACTTGAACATTTGTTTTTTATTTAGATTTTTCATTCATTGCATTAATAACAATTGGTCTGTATTGAATGATTATTAAATTATTAATTGTAGGAAAATAGTCCAGATGTGATAGTAAAAAATAGCGGGAAAAAAACATTCATTAGTCACCAAAGTTAACTATCACCAACACCAAATTGTTATTAATATTTATTCTGTTCATTTATATTTAGATTCTTTTAATTTACTTTGTTAATTTTATATAACTTTTTTTTTTTATATTTTTACGATCTTTGCAACTTTTATATCTTGTTTTCACTTAGCCCTGATGATGCCCAGCAAAGTCGGCCGAACATCGGTGACTAAAACATATCTTTTCTGATATTTATACACATTTTTATGACGTGCATCCGGACAATCTTCCTGTTAATATACGTAATAAATGCACAATGGAATCCTGAAGTGAAAATAAAACAGAGAAATATTATTATAGAATTAAAATAAAAACATTGCATTTGTACTCCTAAAAAAAAAGTTTTTGACGCACGATTATTTGCACTTACAGTGGGAGTATTTAATTGATGAAAGTGTTTTGTACTATTTTAGGGAAAATAGGGTCATTTGCGTGGAAAATTTTTTATTTGTTTGTTTATTTGGAAAATGTTTTATACATAGCACCTTTTTTAATTTTTTTTTTTGTCCTAAATTACTGTATAATTAGAAAGATAGTCCGGATACGATCAGAATAACTCATATATTAAAAAAAAACTATGGTGAGCCAACGTTTCGCCTCACTTTGCAAAGCGAGCCCCTTCTTCAGGGCTACAAACAACTGAAACAATGTTACAAAGTAAGAGAATAGATAAAATGAGAAAAATTTTGAAGGGAATATTCATGTATATACACATACATATACATATACACATCACATATACATATACACATCATATACATATACATATGCACATCATATACATATACATATACACATCATATACACTTTTGTGGTTACTATTGAATAAAAAATAATAAAAAAAAAGTTTTTATATTTTCTCTTAATTTTTGTGAAATAAACAGCATTTGAAAAATAAAAATTGTATAGCTTCATTTCAATAGATTTTATATAAGATGCTCTGTTACATATTGTTTTTTTAAAAGATTAATAACAGATCCTGTATAACTTATGTAGGAAGATGTTCCGGGCGGTATTCAAGAACAATACTGAAATAGCAAAATAAAAACTATTTATTGGTCAAATTTCATCTTATTGTGCAGAACTTCATTAGGGCTAAATGAAATAAGATAATATAATTACATTTTTTTTATGTAACAGTTTCACTGGAAAATTACCAGCTACTGGTGTTGTCCAGAAGATGAATGAAAGGCTGAGGACATTCTTTGTGAATTATGGATTATGGATCTATTGATAATAACAAGGATAAAACAAAAGATATAAAGAGGGTATAAATATATACTTATCTATCAATAATTTATAATCTATGGATAACAAAATGATCGTGTGATACTCTTAGAATAAAAATAAAAGAATAGTTTTGTATTACACTTGGTCTCAAAATCAGATTGGGAGTATAAGCGACCTGCATTCGCTAACCACAAAGAGAATGTCAGATCTATCTCAGGAGCTGTCTCAGAATTGTCAAATGGAATTATAGATGACCCGATCTGAGGACCTCAATTAATTAATTAACCCTTGATCTGTTATTCTGAATTATGGATTTACATTTGAGTATGTTAGGGTTTTTATTAAATAGTGTAAATTACTTTTCTGCAATATTTAATTATAATGCGTTTTTTAGCAAGTACTTTATAGTGTTCTTATTTTTAATGAGAAAGAAAACTTAGTTCAAGACTGAAACCAAACATACCTGTAAGACTGTTTCGGAATAAATTGATCTCGGAGTTCGCATACAATGAATAATTACTCTTATATTACAGAACTATGTAGTTTACTCTAGGCTTTATAACGGAGTACATTTTTTATTCTAGGAGTAGGTTAATTTATGACTACATTAAACGTTGAATTAGCAACCTAATCTAAGAGACCGTTGTCGCGGAGCGAGTTGAGGCATTGCCTTCAACTTCTGCAACGGTCCTGGTTCGATTCCGGCCCGTGTTGGTTGACTCTATTTTGCGTTGGACTCACGGAATTAAAACTCGATTATTAACCATACCTGTCAAAAATGACAAGCGCATTTAAAACAACAAACAAAAATGGATCTATGTTTTGGATATAACTCTTTCCAAACAAATATTAAAACATTTTCAATACGATAACCATTTTGAGCCGACCTTCACGTATATTTTCAATCTTTCGGTGCTTTTGTTTTTATAATTGTTTTTACTGTATAATTCTTTGTTTATTTATTCTTTCCTCCTCTAAACATATTTATATAACGGGAGAAAAAATCCTTTCCAAGCCCTTTAAAATATGAAGACCTTTAAAATAGAATAAAAAAAAGACAGATCACGATGGCGGCATCTTAAGAAATATCTGCAGCGGATGTTTGGAACGTATTACATCGTAACTCGGCAGTAATCCTGGGAATACCAGCTTCAAGATGCACTTTGAAGGTTGCTTTTTCCTTTTTTTTACTTTGAACTTGTTTCAATGGCGAGGCTATTGACCCTCAGCTTTATACTCGCCAACTCGATTGAGGAAGCATCGTCTTCCTTCATCCTCTATAGGACCCTCACGTTGCGCTTTCAAAAAAATTTGGAATGAAACTTTTATAAAAGGGTTGCACTTTGTATTTTAGAAGGATCTAAAGAGATTTATACCAAAGAAATAATATCATTAGAAACTTCTTTCAACAAATATATATGTATTATCTCTATATCTCTTATAATAAAAACCTGTAGCACTACAATCAATGGAGGATTCGGGGTGCAGTACTTTGAAAGGAAGTACTATTACTTGGCCTAAGGTTGTGCAACGAGGTGATTTGGCCACAATCACGCTGGATTTTCTTCAATTCCTACTTTATGATACTGGATGGACTCCGGAGGACTCCCGAACCCACATGGTTGACTCACACACTGTAAATAAATAAATAATTATCTGTAAAAACCGGATTCGAACCTGGGTCTTAGGATTTAGTACCATAGTGCCTTACGACTACGCCACTCCGCTCCAAATATGTTTACATATTTTTTCATTTCCTCTTGTATACTGATTCATGTAACGAGAAAAAATTGTGATTATATAACCTTTTAAAATATAAGGTTTTTTTTTTAAAAAAAAGACAGATTACGCTAGCGAAATCTCAAGAAATATTTGCTGATATATATAAATATATTAATTATATATATATTGATGACTTTGGCTGCTGATGATATACATTTTCGAGGACTTTGAGGTTCAGTCAATAATAAAAGAAAGAATTAGGTATTTGTAGTGACGTTTCGAGACTTTATTGTTATCTTAGCCTGTAGACCTTTACACTAAAAAAGGGAAAGTTAAATTTCGATTCCAATCATAGTACTATAGGAATAAAAGGGTTGAAAATGACTCAGGGAGTGTCTGTATAAAATAGATTAAGTAAGCATTTTATTTTCAAAATGGCATATTTTTTATTTTGTTATTATTGGACCAAGAAAATCATATTTTTTGTTATTAAAAGTTTGTATGCTAGAAAGACAGATCCCAAATGATTTATCATAATACCTCTAATTAGACGTTAGAATATGAAAATATAAAAAAAGTAATAAAATGACTATTGGTTTTAATCATCTCTCTCTCCTCCAACTCTCCCTCTCACTTTCCTTTCCCTTTCCCTCTAAACATAATACATAATATTTATTTATTTTACCTTCGCTGTATTATTTATTAATACTATCTTCATTTTTTAAAATGCCTTATATTGGTAAATGTATTAAAGTTTTAACTATGAATTTTGTATCGATATAGCTTAGAAATGGATACCGTTACAATACTTGCTAGAATTCTTTCAGACACCATTTATAATTTAAGTTCTGGACTTAAATGTTGATATATATACATCGTGCTGAGCTCAACAACCTCATTAATGTCACTGAACTTTTCGAATATTAGATGAGTTGCTGAAATTCGGCTCGAGCTGGCATGGCGTGAGCCCTAACAGATCGCGGGGAATTGTTCCGACCGGTAGTGAAGTGGGTCGAGATGACCTAGCCTCGTCACGCGAACCTGGCTTTAGTCCTTTCTTCCTCCTCTTCTAACATTTTTCACTATCTCTAGGCAGTTGTCGCAATTATTTTAATAGCTGGTGGTAATGGCCATTTCCTCAAAGTTTCGCTTCGATGAATGACGATTTGGTTTCGTGAGCATTATAGTTGTTAATTAATATTAAAAAAAAAAAACAGCCACTTTTAATGAAACACTTAGGATAATGAATAAATCATTTATCCTTGGAATTAATTGTAGATAATTATACATATATACCTTTATTGTATTAATTTAGTTATTTTATGACCAACGTTTTAACAAAAATCTTTTTTATTTTAGGTAAGAGTTGGAGTTTAATATCAGAGTTTTTCACTTGTAAGTAAATAATTGTATTCTAATATTAATATATTTTTATTTTATCTTAAGAGGTTTATCTGTACCTGTAAAAATAAATACAATCAACAAATGAGATGCAATATTTAGACATGGCATAGGTAGGCCTGATACCTTCACTGGTGCAACCTCCTTACGTCTAACTAAACTAAATTGTCCGATAAAGATGTCCCTCGTCCAACTTCTTTTCAGCCTTCGGCCTGTTACATCGGGAATTTTATTTGTTGCCGTATATTAAACAAATTTATTAAGATCCAGAAACGATTTGAAAGCCCTAGGAATCTGGTTTGTTACCGTCGAACTACGTTTCTTTATCCATCTATAAAATTGAGGTTGGAACGTTTGTATTTTTAGTGTGTCTTTTGAGTAGGTCAAGCATAAATTGGGCAAGCTTAAGTACTTATAAGTTTTATTAATAATTGTATAAGTTAAGTTTCTGACTGAAGGGCAATTTAGAACGTCTGGGTTGTATGAAATATGATAGATTTATTTATTGCTAGATATTACAATCTGCCACACAGTTGTGGGCAATAGGTAATACTGATGAATGAATCTGATACATACTAAAATTAAAAAAAAATAAATAAAATAATAAAAAAAAAATAATAAAAAGAAGAAAATTGAAGTCACATTACAAGCCGTTCTGATAAGAACAGTTTGTCATGACGCAGTCCCTCCCCTCATTTCG